>NW_024100516.1:1455000-1601321 GCF_016545835.1 Crotalus tigris | reverse complement strand
AAGAAGGTTATTTGCCTTTCCTGTAGTTTATCTGAAGTCTCCATCCAGATGGAAGAAAGAAAAAAGGGGGTGGAATTGTGATACCTGAAACTATCACTGGAAGGGGGGTTGATTGGGTGGGACTACTGGGGAACCCCTTAACACCTTGAATGGGAGAGCTTGAACCCCAAGTCCTGTCTAGCATGCCTGCAACCATTTTCTCTTAATAAAGGATTCCTGTTGGAAGAATTATTCCAAGAGTTCTGTCTTCTTAAGATGCAAAGTGGGGTGGGTCCTTACATTAGACAGGACTTGCAAAATTAATCCACCTGGAAGGTAGACCCTTGCCGGGGGATTTTGCAAAAATTTACCATGTCAGACAACGAAGCAAGAGAGGGAGAAAACTCCCTGGAAGGAGAGCCGCTGACCCCGTTGGAACCTTGCCAGATGTTGGGATCCGAGAGGCCAGATTTCTCAGAAGAAGAAATGGTGGAGACACAGGACCACAAGCCTAGCTGGTCGATGGGCGTTGGAAAGAAAAGCGAGTGGGGAAAGGAATCAAGAAAAGTGACCCTGAGACGGGGGACCAAGCAACCAGAATGGAAGCAGGAGATGGAGAAATCCCTGCACGCAAGTGAAGAGGGAGGAAGCTGTATGCAGTACTCAGACTGGATCCTAGAGAGAGCTATTGACCTGATGAAGAGAACTCTCAGCTCCCTAGGAGAGGAGATTCCTGAGCCCTACGCCCGCCCCAGTTCCTGGAGCCACAAAGGGAGAGACCCCGAGGGGGACGTGGAACCTGCAACCCCAGGGACATTTACTGATCCAGGAGCTCCCACCCCCGACCGGACCACAGATGGAAATCTGGACGGAAGACACTACCACCCACAATGGAGGCACCGATCCATTCCAAGACGTCCACCGTTGGAGGTGAAATTCAAAGGGGAGCCCACACGCTTGGGGTTTTTCCTAACCCAAGTCCTCAGCTACATGGAGGAATATGGGCAGGACATCCCCAGCGACAAAGCCCGCATCCGGACCGTGCAATCTGCCCTGGATGGACCAGCTGCAGATTGGGTGGTGAACCTGCATGACTCCAATGCCCCAGAACTCAGTAACTTCAACCGTTTCATGTCCTCGTTGAGAAGACGATTTGAAGACCCCCTGGCTGATCGCAAAGCCCGTGAAAGAATAACAACGATGAGGCAGGGCAAACGCCAAGTGGCTGAGTATACACAAGAATTCCGAGCCATTGCCAGCAAACTGAATTGGCCAGAAGACATCCTCCTTGGCCGTTTCAAAGACGGACTAAACTATGATCTATATGATGCTTGCCTGCCCCGAGGAGACCCACCTCGACTTGAGGACTGGTACGTCTTGGCAGAGGAAGCAGAGATCGACATATTGAAGAGGCATCGCCGAGGAAAACAATGGAGCCGCCCCCCGCCTGAGCTGACACACCAACCGGTGAAATCATCGGATACAGCCAAGAAGCAAATGAGATGTTTCAAGTGCGGAAGAGAAGGGCATCGAGCTGTAGAATGCCGCTCAAAGGCCCCCCAGCCCAACCCAGACAGATCCCCAATCAACAAATCCGGAAAGTCTTCAGCTAAGCCAAAAGAAACGGCCATGAGAATGATGGAAATTGCAGAACCCCCCACTTCTGCTCACCAAGGGGAAAGAACTCCAGCCTACACCACAGGGCCGGTGGATGCCTCAGATGACAGCTCGGAGGGCGAACCCCTGGTAAGTGGATGCATCACACCCATCTTCAAAACAGTGACTATATTAATCCCCCCATGCCCGAAGCTGTGAAGGTGAAAGCCTTAATAGACTCTGGCTGCACCCGCTGCCTCATTAGCCCAACACTAATGGGGAATCTGGGCATCCCATCCAGGAGACTGGAACAACCAATCTCATTTGGCCAGCTAGATGGATCCATAGCAGGGGGGGTGCCAGCTACCCTACCACTCTACCAATCCACCTGTCCCTGGGCAAACATGAAGAGGACATAACGTTTGTGGTGACCCCAGGTATGGAATGCCCAATGATTCTAGGGATGGAATGGTTGAAAAAATGGAACCCCTGGGTAAATTGGAGGACGACAGAAATCAAATTCCCGAAGGGGGACCCTATGGACTTAAAACCCCAAGAGAGGCTACCAGAATCAAGAATAGAAAAAGCATCCATAGGAGAGGAAAAAAGATTAACAGAAATACCAGAGGAATATAGGGACCTTGCTGAAGTCTTCAGTGAGGAGAGGGCGAATGAGCTTCCCCCCCACCGACCCACAGACTGTACCATTGAATTCAAGCCTGGGGCAAAACTCCCGAAGCCCAGATTATACTCCATGAGCCCAAAGGAGAAGGAGGAAATGGAAAGATTTATAAAAAAAAAACCTGGAGAGAGGTTTCATTGAACCAGCTAAGCCTAAAGTGGCTGCCCCGGTCCTTTTTAGAGAGAAGAAGGATGGCTCTTTACGTTTATGCGTGGATTATAGGGCCCTGAATACAATCAGTGAAAGCAACCTATACCCGCTGCCCCTCATGAAAGACATGCTGTCACACCTATCGAAAGGGAAATTTTTTTCTAAACTAGACTTAAGGGAAGCTTACTATCGCGTGAGAATCAAGGAAGGGGACGAATGGAAGACTGCATTTAACTGCCCCATGGGGTGCTATCAATTCAAAGTCTTGCCATTTGGATTACAAGGGGGCCCTGCAGTCTTTATGCAATTAATCAATGACGTTCTAAGGGAGCACCTGTTTAAGGGGGTCCTTGTTTACTTGGACGACATTCTTATCTTTACCGAAACAAAAGAAGAACACGTCAAACTTGTCAGAGCGGTTTTAAAGAAGCTGCGAGCCGCTCACCTATATGCCAAACTCTCAAAATGCGAATTCCACCAGGAAAGGATAGACTACCTAGGCTATCGCATATCCCCACAGGGCATTGAAATGGACCCAGAGAAGGTCAGAGCAGTATTAGAATGGGCACCACCCCGCACAAGAAAGCAACTACAAAGTTTCCTGGCTTTGCAAATTTTTACCGCCAATTCATCCCCTCATTTGCACAGATAGCCTTGCCCCTCACCAACTTACTAAAAACGAAGGGAACATCCTCAGTAAAACCTAGCCAGCCACTAACATGGACAATGGAGTGCCAAGCAGCGTTTGAGAGACTAAAGAGACTTTTTTTCTGCCGAACCAGTACTAAGGCACCCAGATATGGACAAGCCCTTCATATACAGGCAGATGCAAGTGATGTGGCAGTGGGGGCTGTGCTATTACAAGAAAATGATGATGCAGTATTGCAACCCTGTGCATATACATCTAAGAAACTCACGGAAACAGAACAGCGCTGGCCCGTATGGGAGAAGGAGGCTTATGGGATACGTTGGGCATTACTCACGTGGCGACAGTTCCTGGAAGGCAACAAAATCCCCTTCCAGGTATGGACTGATCACAAAAATTTAGAAGCCCTGAAAACTTCCAGGAAACTCAATCCCAAACAAGCCCGCTGGTCCCAGCATTTTCACCAATTCCAATTTAAGCTCAAACATTTACCAGGAAGAAAGAACTTCCTGGCAGATGCACTATCTCGCATGCCCCAATATAACAGCGCACGAACCACAGACTCTAGACCAATAATGGCAGAATCACAACTGGCAGCGCCAGTAACCACAAGAACCCAAGCCAAAATAAAACCACAACTGGACAGCCAAACTGGGATTGAATTCAGAAAAAGTTTGGAAACAGATGATTGGTTCCAGAAAAACAAACATGTGTGCACAATGAGAGACGGATTGCCTTGGGTAGGGGAAAAGTTATATATACCAACAACTCAAAGACTAACTTTCATGCAACTTTGCCATGACACAAAATCAGCAGGGCATTTTGGATTTGTAAAAACTTTACACTTAATTAAACGGCAATTTTGGTGGCCATCAATAAAAAAGGACATAGAAAGTTATGTTGCCAGCTGCCCAACCTGTGCATCAGCAAAGAGGTTGCAAGGGAAATCGCCAGGGCTGTTACAACCAGTGGCAAGTCCCTCAGCCCCCTGGAGGGAAATAGCCATGGATTTTATAGTGGAATTGCCTGAAAGCAATGGGAATACTGTTATCTGGACAGTCACGGACCTATTTTCCAAACAGGTGCACTTTATCCCTTGCCAAAAAATTCCCACTGCAAAGGCCTTAGCAAAACTTTTTATCCAGCACATTTACAGATTGCACGGGGCACCCCAACGCATCATCTCTGATAGGGAGTGCAATTTACGTCTACATTTTGGAAGGAATTTTTATCCCTCTTAGGGACCACTCAGGGACTGACATCTAGCCATCACCCTCAGACAGATGGACAAGCGGAACGCTGCCAGTCGGTACTTGAGCAATATTTGAGATGTTTTTTAAATTTCCAACAGAGTGATTGGACGGACTTACTTCCTTTTGCAGAAGTTGCCTACAATAATGCAGTCCACTCCAGCACAGGCTACACTCCTTTTCAAATAGCCAACGGCCAAAGTTTCAACCCTATGCCAGAGTTAACCCCAAAAGAACCAACGATCCCTTCACTGAAAGAATGGATGGAAAACCTACAAAACACCTGGCCAATAGTCAGAAAATCACTAGATGAAGCTAGGCGGGCATACAAAGCACAAGCCGATAAAAAAAGGGTTGAGCCTACACCATTCATTATAGGAGAAATGGTGTACTTATCTACAAAATACCTAAAGTCCCTACAGCCCTGTAAAAAACTTGGACCAAAATATATAGGACCTTTTCCAATTAAAAGGATCATAAATCCAGTAACAGTAGAATTAGAATTACCCAAAAACCTCAGGCAAATACACCCAATTTTTCATTGCAGCTTGCTGAAAAGAGAGCATCAGTCACCTCTACGGCCAAAAATCCCCCCCCCCACCACCTCCAATCATGGTGGAGGGGGAACAACACTTCGAAATAAAAGAGATCCTTGACTCTAGGAGATATCGTGGAACAACTCAGTACCTAGTTGCCTGGAAACACCTCCCTGCCTCACAAAATGAGTGGGTCCTTAAACGTCACGTCAGAGCCCCGAAGCTATTGAAGAAGTTTCACACAGAGTATCCTAACAAGCCTAACTAAATTTTTTACGTGTGTTTTCTTTCAGGTGGATCTCTCTTATTGTTAAGAGGGGCCGGATGTCAGAATCCAATTATATTTCATCTTTAATTATCAAACATAGAAACTCCCAATTCTGCCTTCTCTGGATTCTGCCATAAGAGGGAGAAAAGGGGGAGAGCAAAGGGGCTTTAGGGCCCTCACTTCCTTCAGCACACTTCAAAGGACTGAATGTGTGTTTATTGTGGCCTCTAAGCTTTAACATATCAAAGAAGAGTAATTGCCTTTCATGTAGTTATCTGAAGTCTCCATCCATACGGAAGAAGAAAGGGGATGGAATTGTGATACTTGAAACTATCACTGGAAGGGGGGTTGATTGGGTGGGACTACTGGGGAACCCCTTAAAACCTTGAATGGGAGAGCTTGAACCCCAAGTCCTGTCTAGCATGCCCGCCAAAAGTCCCATTCTGCAAACGGTGCTGCACTAGTTGAGTAGTCCTCAACTTACGACCGGTTGAGTAGTCCTCGACTTACGACCGGTTGGGGGTCGCGGCATTAAAAAGGTTGAGAACCACTGCTCTAGCTGTATTTCCCAACATCTCCATCTTCCTATTCAGCAAGAATTCTCATTAACTGTGTTTTATTCTTTTGTCTGCTATTTTAATTATGTGCTGAGTTTATTTACGATTGTACTGTATTAACCTTTTGCAGTGCCAGACACCTTCAGTAAGAGCAGAGTTGGGATACATTCCTTAAAAAGAAATGATTATATCCAGACCCATTGATCCAAAGCATAAAGTTTAATTACTTAATTTATGTCAAGCCTTTTATTAAGAGCCTGAATATATTTTCCAGGGACTTAGCTGTGTCTATGAATTTACATCACTGACGGCTTTGTAGCAAATACATATTTACTTATTAATATTAAATCTATTCCTTGCCTTTTCACACAAATAGTAAAATGCACCATAAAGTCAAGAAGGAAGGCATCAATAAAAATATATGCAGATTTTTTAAAAAAAAAGCAAACTAACAGCCGCTGAGTTAAAATGTGAACTTTAATATAAAACAATATGTATTTTTCCCCATCTCTGCATTTTACATTAACTACATAGCAATCTCTTAAGTAGGTGACTCAAAAAAATTGCACTGAAGTGCCTGTATGGCTTGTCCAAAGATTTTTTTGTTGAAAAAATGGCTGGAGGTGAACTTAAACCCTGATCTCTCTCTCATCGTAAATCAAGGTTAAGGAACCTGTAGCATTTATATATGGCTGAACCTCTGTTCCCAGCAGCTGCAAAATGCAAATGGTTGAAGTATGGTGGGAGATGTGGTTTAGCAATGCTCAGAGGGATTCAGTTGAACATTTCTGCTCTATATTAATCTAGAAAGAAAGAGGAGGGTAAATCCAGCTTTTCCAGTTATGATAGTCCATAGATTATGATCAGTTCCTTGGAATCTGAGCATTTGAAGCAATGTTTCTCAACCTTGGCAACTTGAAGATGCGTGGACTTCAACTCCCAGAATTCACTTAGCCACTGTCTCAATGGACATTTCCGGGCCCCATTATGGTTGTAAGTTGAGGACTACCTGCATCCTTTCATTTTTGAGCACAAACCTCAACATACGACCACAATTGAGCCCAGAATGTCTGTTGTTAAGTGAGACAGCCGTTAAGCGAGTTTTGCCCCATTTTACGACCTTTCTTGGCACAGTGGCTAGGTGAATTATTGCCGTTGTTAAGTTAGTAATGTGATTGCTCAGTGAATTTGGCTTCCCCATTGACTTTGCTCGTCATAAGGTCGCAAAAGGGGATCACGTGATCCCGGGACACTGAAACCATCATAAATGTGAGTCAGTTGCCAAGTCTTTCAATTTTGATTATGCAACCGTGGGGAGGCTGCAACAGTTGTGTAAAAAATTGTCATAAGTCACTTTTCTCGGTGCCATTGAAACTTCAGTCACTAAACGAACTGTTTTAAGATTGGATTAGATTAGATTAGATTAGATTAGATTAGATTTATTGTCATTTTTACTGTGGGCACAATGGCACACATTAAAAATGAAACTTAGTTGCTTGCTCTCAAAGTGTACAAATACATAACACATTTAAAACATTCACAAGAAAATTATATTATGGTTTGGAGAAGATGGATTGATTACATTCAGAAGAAATATGAAATTGAAAAGTATTATCTTGCTTTTGAGTAGATTTTAGATAATTATTATTAGTTTTAATTATATTATTATTTTTGACTTAATTTGTTAATACTTGTTTTGAGAAGGAGTTAAAGTGTGTTATGGTTTTGATTGATAGTATAGTTGGTTTATGTTAGTTAGATTATGTTTGTTTATTTTATTTTTTTTATCCTGTAATCAGCTCTGGGAAGTGGGGGAGGGGGGAAGGGGTGGGGGGGTTTATATTGTAATAAATTTATAAAACTTTTGAATTAAAAAAAACATACTATATACAACATATGTATAGACCTACACCCTTACATATAAGTAAGATATGAATATTAATCACTGTCCATTTTGAATACATAACGCAGACATGTCCAACACAAGGCCCGGGGGCCGGATGTGGCCCGCGAAGTGGTTTCATGTGGCCTGCGAAGCCATCCTGGAAACAGTGAGGGAATGGCCCCCACTGCCTTGACCCTGGCCCAGGCCGGCCAGGAGCCAATGTACAATTTTGTGGTGGCCATCTATGCTGAAACACATTCAGTCTTAGCTCTGTAAGCCCCCCCCCCCCCCGCATGGCCTGAGAGGGACAGTGAGGCTCCTCCAGTGGACCATGCCTTGGCACTTGCCCCGGTCCCACCCCCTTCTGCCAGAGACCCTCAGACCTGTCCCACTCCTGCCCAGGCCCCCACAGGCACCCTTGACGCGAACGATGTAGAGCTGTCCAGGCCCACCCAGTAGGCCACACCCACTCTGTCCATGCCCACCCAGTAGGCCACACCCACCCTGGCCACACCCCACCCCCCCCCGAGGGCAACCGCAATGCTGATGCGGCCCTCAACAAAATTGAATTTGACACCCCTGACATAATGGAAAGAGGAAGCTTTGGAGCTTCACAAGGTTAATACTATATGGACCAAAACTGTGACTGCATCGGGATGTTCTGCTTCGGGTACCATGGAGCCCCTCCTCCCAGAAGGGGTAACAAGGAAAATAGGTTGTGAAGAGGATGTGTGGTATCCCAGACAATCTTGCGGACCCACACAAGCAACGCTTCTGTTCCACATCCTCAATGGGAGGGAGGGAACTGCCAATAATCTTTTCTGCTGTCCTCACCACTCTCGGCATCGCCTTCCTGTCCGAAGCAGGGATGCTTCCAAACCAGGCTGTGATGCTGTATGACAGGATGCTCCAGATCGTCCCTCTGCAGAAAGTGGTGAGGACAGGGGAAGGAAGACTCAAGCACCATCTGTATTCTTCTTGCTGTCAGTGTATATAACATGAAAGCTCCCTTTTTTTTTCAAGCTCTTTACCCATTAAACCCCAAAGACCAATGCTGCTATATCTCAAATCTCCTTTGCAGAAGCAAATGGTCACAATGGAGACCTCTACAAAATCTGTGCCAGTTTGAATTTTGTTGTTGTTGTTGTTGTTTTGTTTGCAGGTGTTGTTTCTAATTTCGTTTTAAAAAGTCAGTGTGTGAAATTTGCTGTTGACTCCTTTTGGTTGATCTGAGCTTTTGGTTCTATCTTTAGGCTCCACGAAGCTGAGAAGTCTCCCGCGTTGACAAATCAGGTAGGCCGAGCTAAATTTCTTGAGCTGCTGCCTAGAAATAATAATTACAGTAGTCATCCGTTTGGCCTGAAATAGCTTGAACTGACAGAACAGAACAACCTTTAACAGGATAACAGAGATGGAAGGGACTTTGGAGGTCTTCTAGTCCATCCCCCTGCTCAAGCAGGAGACCTTATACTATTCCAGACAAATGACTGTCCAGTCTTTCCTTGAAAATCTTCATGGATGGAGCACCCACAATGTCTGGAAGCAGGCTGTTCCACTGATTAATTGTTCTAACTGTCAGGAAGTTTCTCCTTGGTTCTAGGTTGCTTCTCTCCTTGATTAGTTTCCATCTGTTGTTTCTTGTCTTGCCTTTTGGTGATTTGGAAAATAGTTTGACCCCCTTTTCTTTGTAGGAGTCCCAATAATAATAATAATAATAATAATCCCCAGTGAGGCACTACCTTGACGTGGTTGTGGGGCTTGTGTACTCTGAGGAAGATGAGAGCTATGCCAGAGGTTCAACCATACTGGACAGGTCTCATCAGAGGAGTCAGACAAAGAGTGTCTATCCCATAAAAAATATGGTGAGACGTAAATTGCAGAATGCCATACCGGCTCGGACATCGCCCGGGTTAACAAGGTCCGCACTAGATCTTGGAGTTCCTGGATATCTGGTGAAAAATGGGTTACAGGACTCAGGACTGTTGGCTGAGCAACCAGGGCCAGTAGCTGCAGAACTACTGGAAGAAAAGGTGTTTACCCGTCGCAGATACACAGTGATGGAAAACAAAGAAATAATGATCTGTTACTACAGATCAAGTCCAACAAGACGAGGATATCTAAAACGAATCCACCAGTTCTGGAAAGAACAACATCCAAAATCAGAAATAACAGAACAGAGACTAACAGATTAGTCAATTGCAAAAGGCGGCATTATTAGGAACTGCTTCCATCCTGCGACGATATCTGTAATACCATCAAACATCCACATCTGCCTATCTTAGGTCCTGGGTAAGGACTCGATAGGTAGACAAAATGATAGGTAGACAAAATGCCAAATCCAGTCTGAGCATCTGGCTGACTGTGCGATGATCAATAAATAATAATAATAATAATAGGCTCCTTGGGTGCAATCCCAAAACAATTGGAGCACCACTTGAACACCATTGGCATTGACAAATTCTCTATTAGTCAATTGCAAAAGGCGGCCTGACTAGGAACTGCTTCCATCCTGCGACGATACCTGTAATACCATCAAACATCCACATCTGCCTATCCCAGGTCCTGGGTAAGGACTCGATAGGTAGACAAAATGCCAAATCTAGTCTGAACATCTGGCTGACTGTGCGATGATCCATAATAATAATAATAATAATAATAATAATAATAATAGTAGTAGTAGTAGTAGTAGTAGTAATAATAATAGTAATAAAGTTGGAAGGGACCTTGGAGGTCATCAAGTCCAACCCCCTGCTCAGGCAGGAAACCCTATACCATTTCAGACAAATGGCTGTCCAGTCTTTTCTTAAAAACTTCCACTGTTGGAACATTCACCGCTTCTGGAGGCAGGTTGTTCCATTGGTTAATTGTTCTCACTGTCAGGAAGTTTCTCCTTAGTTCCAGGTTGCTTCTTCATTAGTTTCCATCCGTTGCTTCTTGTCCTGCCTTCAGGCGCTTTGGAAAATAGCTTGACTCCCTCTTCTTTGGGGCAGCCCCCGAGATAGTGGAAGACTGCTATCATGTCCCCCCTCGTCCTTCTCTTCATTAAACTAGACAGACCCAATTCCAGCAGCCTTTCCTTATATGTTTTAACCTCGAGTCCCCTAATCATCTTTGTTGCTATCACAGTCACTCCTCATCCTTCTTTTCACTAGACATACCCAATTCCTGCAACTGTTCACCGTATGTTTAAACCAGAGACCCCTAATCATCTTTGTTGCTCTTCTCTGCACTCTTTCTAGATCTTTTTTACATCGTGGTGACCAAAACCGGATGCAGTATTCCAAGTGTGGCCTTGTAAAGTGGTATTAATACTTCACATGATCTTGATTCTATCTCTCTGTTTATGCAACCGAGGACTGAATTGGCTTTTTTGGCAGCTGCAGCACATGGCTGGCTCAGACGTAGAATAGAATAGAGCTGGAAAAGATCTTGGAGATCTTCTAATCCAGTGATGGCAAACCTTTTAGAGACTGAGTGCCCAAAAACAGGCCCCGCCCGCACCTCACCCTCCCCATCCTGCCCCTGGCCCCGCCTGCCCGCAGGGCCACCCACCGCCTCCACGGCCTGCCACAGATCGCCCAGGTGGCCCAGCAGCGCCATGGCAGCCACACCCTCTGCCTGCGCCCCACAGAATCAACTGTGCACGACAGGACACGAGGGCGGAGTCTTGTCCCCACTGCCCGGCTGCCATGTTCTTGGCTGCGCTGCTCCGCGTGGGCCGCGCTTGGGGCGACTCTCTTCTGGGGGGGCTGCTGGTGAGGTGGGGGCTGTGGGGGGAGGCGGGGGTGGGGCAACGGCGCACGTGGCCACAGAAAGGGCTCCGAGTGCCGCCTCTGGCACGCGTGCCATAGGTTCTCCACCACTGTTCTAGTCCAAGGAGAACCCCTACCATCTCAGACAAGTGACTGTCCAGTCTCTTCCTAAAAACATGCAGTGATGTAGCACCCACAATTTCTGGAGGCCAGCTGTTCCACTGGTTAATTGTCCTCCCTGTCAGGAAGTTTCTCTTTAATTCTAGGTTGCTTCTCTCCTTGATTAATTTCCATCCGTCTTCTGGTGCTTTGGAGAATAGCTTGGCCCCCCTCTTCTTTGGGGCAGCCCCTCAAATACTGGGACACTGCTATCATGTCACCCCTGTTTCTGATTTTCTTTAGACTAGCCACTGAAGTGATTGTCCATGAGGACGCCAAGATCTTTCTCAAAGTCAAGCCAGCTAACTTGGCGGAATTCTTTTCCTGCTAAATTGGTGTACTTTTTTTGCACTTGGAGAGAGAGAAAGTGTGATCAGCCTAGCCAAGTAGACCATTATCCTGTGATTAATAGTGTTATTTTTTCAGAGGATCATTGTATTAAAATAGGAGGGGAAAAAAACCCTCATTATCTTAAGTCCATAAATCTTTTTAGCACAGCAGATTTCTAAGAGGTTTGTACAAAGTTTTTTTTTTCCTAAGCCTTCTCTCTGTACCTTTTAAAAGTTGCCTTTTTTTTTAACTTTATTAGATTTTTAAACCAGAGAGGTTAAAAACTAAAGAAAACTAAGAATTAATATAGGAAACAGAATAAAGAACGATGGAGGAAGCAGAGGAAAAGATGGGGGAATAAATGTAGAGAAATAACCTCCGACATTCTTTTACAATCAATATAGGTATGAATTTACATTAATCTCTAAACCAGTGGTTCTCAACCTTTTTAATGCTGCGACCCCCAACCGGTCGTAAGTCGAGGACTACTCAACCGGTCGTAAGTCGAGGACTACTCAACTGGTGCAGCACCTTTTGCAGAATGGGACTTTTGGCGGGCTCAGCAGGGCAGAGACAGCCTGGACAATTCCTATTGGCTTTTGAAAGCCAATAGAATTAGACTCTATTCAAGAGAGTCTATTCTATTGGCTTTCAAAAGCCAACAGAATAAAAGGGAGTAGCACAGCTAAGGAAAAGGGGAAAAAAATGGCGGACTGCGTTGTTTGGGGACCCCCGTGAAATGGTCGTTCGACCCCAAATGGGATCCCGACCCACAGGTTGAGAACCACTGCTCTAAACTGACCGTATAACGTTCATTTTTTTCCCCCCATTATCTACTATTTTTCCTGCTCCTCAAATCCATATACAGTTTGTCCTCAGTTTAGGACCACAATTGTGATCAAAATTTCCATTGCCAAGCAAGGAGGCTGTTAAATCAGTCGCAGCCCTTTCTTGCCACAGTTGTTAAATGAATCACGTGGTCATTAAGCAGATCCAGCTCCTCCAGGCTTGTGGAAGGCCCCCTGGGATGGTCTCAAATGACGATCACGTGATCCTGGGATGCCACAACACTTGTAAATACAGGCCGATTGCCAAGTGCCTGATTTTTGATCACGTGACTGTGGAGGCAGGGGTGCTGCGACAGTCATAAGTGCGAGGACCAGTTGTAAATCATTTTTTTCAGTGCCTTTGTAATTTCAAATGGTGGCGAAAGGGATGGTTGTAACTCGAGAACTACCTGCCTCACAATTTAACGGAGTAAAGAGAGTTGGAAGGGACCTTGGAGGTCATCTAGTCCAACCCCCTGCTCAAGCAAGAGCCCCTAGACCATTCCAGACAAATGGATGTCCAGTCTCTCCTTGAAAACCTCCAGTGATTGGTTAATTGTTCTCACAGTCAGGAAATTTCTCCTTAGTTCTTGGTTGGTTTTTACAGTAGGGTAGGGTAGGGTAGGGTAGGGTAGGGTAAGGTAGGATAGGATAGGATAGGATAGGATAGGATAGGATAGGATAGGATAGGATAGGATAGGACAGGACAGGACAGGACAGGACAGAACAGAGTAGAATAGAATAGAATAGAATAGAATAGAATAGAATAGAATAGAATAGAATAGAATAGAATAGAATAGAATAGAATAGAATAGAAAATATGTAATGTAATAGAATAGAGTAGAGTAGAATAGAATAAAAACACATAATAGAGTAGAATAGAAATACAGAATAGAATAGAATAGAATAGAAACACATAATAGAGTAGAATAGAAATACAGAATAGAATAGAATAGAATTATGGCATAGAATAGAATAGAATTATGGCATAGAATAGAATAGAATAGAATAGAATAGAATAGAATAGAATAGAATAGAATAGAATAGAATAGAATAGAATAGAATAGAATAGAAAATATGAAAGGGAAAGAAAGAGAAGAGAATAGGAATATAGAAGAGAAGAGAAGAGAAATATAGAATAGAATCGGAATGTAGGATAGGATAGGACAGGATAGGCAGATTATAGAGTAGAGTAGAATAGAATAGAATAGAATAGAATAGAATAGAATAGAATAGAATAGAATAGAATAGAAAATATGTAATGTAATGTAATAGAATAGAATAGAGTATAGAATAGAATAGAATAGAATAGAATAGAATAGAATAGAATAGAATAGAAAATATGAAAGGGAAGGGAAGAGAAGAGAAGAGAAATATAGAATAGGAATGTAGAATAGAATAGAGTAGAATAGAATAGAATAGAATAGAATAGAATAGAATAGAATAGAATAGAATAGAAGGGATCTTGGAGGTCATCTAGTCCAATCCTCACCCAAGCAGGAGACCCTATGCCATTTCTGATAGATGGCAGTCCTTGATGAGTTTCCATCCGTTGTTTCTTGTCACATTTTTGATAAGGGAAAAAAAAATCCACATTTTTCTGTTTCACGCAGAGAATCCAAAAGCATTAAAGTTAAATCTATGTCTTTTATCTAAGAAGGCTCAGTTCCCAAGAACTGAACTTGAAATATTCTGAAAGGTAGTTTTTGCCACCTGCTCTCTACCATAGAATCATAATGGCCCCCTTCACACTAAAAACACTTAATTTAAAAGGCCAGGTGGACTTCGTAACCAAGGAAAGACCTACCCTATCATTATGAGAGGAGAAAACTAAATTGGCTTAAAATGGCCCGGCTCGTTTTTTTTTGGAGACCATAATTTAGACCTTTTTCAGAGGGTTTTGGCAATTTGCACCAATCCAAAAGCCAGGAAACAGCAACCCTTCTGAAAAATACAGGCCAAAGTAAATCTTGTCACCTGCTGATCTTTTCCAACGTGGGTTGGGAAGGGCTGAAATGGACTAAAATGTACTTGCCAAGTCAAGCCGTATTAAAAGCTGCAGAAAAAAAATGAAATTATGGGGCTTATGTCTTTTTTTAATAATAATAGTAGTAAAGTTGGAAGGGACCTTGGAGGTCATCTAGTCCAGCCCCCTGCTCAGGCAGGAAACCCTACACCATTTCGGACAAATGGCTGTCCAGTCTCTTCTTAAAAACTTCCAGTGTTGGAGCATTCACCGCTTCTGGAGGCAAGCCATTCCACTAAATAACAATAACAGAATTGGAAGGACCTTGGAGGTCATCTAGTCCAACCCCCTGCTCAGGCAGGAAACCCTATACTATTTCGGACAAATGGCCGTCGGTCTCTTCTTAAAAACTTCCAGTGTTGGAGCATTCACCGCTTCTGGAGACAGGTTGTTCCACTGATTAATTGTTCTCATTGTCAGGAAGTTTCTCCTTAGTTCTAGGTTGCTTCTCTCCTAGATTAGTTTATTAAAAAGTTTTATAAAAATTACAGTATAACCCACCCAACCCCCCCCTCTCCCTCCCCAACTTCCCAGAGCTGAGTACAGGGTTACAAATATGATAATCATAATCTAACTAACATTAACCAACTATATAAATAACCAAATCCATAATGCACTTTAACTCCCCTTTAACATAAATATAAACAAATTAAAAATAAACATAATAATAATGAATACATAAACAAATTAATTTCCTAATTATTAAGCAATACAATCTCGAAATTGTTAAACAGTACTAATACTAAAAATAATAATGGGGCTTATGTCTTAAGTGGAGAGTGCGAAGCGTTACCCAAATGGGGGGAAGCTAATTTTAAAATATAAGCTGGGGAAAAAATAGCCGGTCCTTTTGAGGTGGTCTTTCAGCTATGACCACAATTGGGCCAGAGTTTCTGTTGCTAAGCAACATGGTTGTTAAATGAGAGACACCCGATCACTGCAGTTGTTCATAGATTGTTAAGCGGATCTGACTTTCTCCATTGACTGCTTGTCTGAAGTTGGCTGAGAAGGTTGCAAATGACAACCACTCGGCCCTGGGGTGCTTCGAATTGTCGTAAACGCAGTTGTCAAGTCCCCCAATTTTGATTGTGTGACCATGGGGATGCTACAACGGTCGTAAGCACGAGGATCAGACATAAGACCCTTTTTTCAGTGCCACGAATAGTGACTTCGAATAGTCACTAAACAAGTGGTTGTAAATAAAGGATTACCTGTACTTGCAGGCGATGCAACACACAAACATCACAAAAACAAATTCCGCTTCTTTGGGTAAAGAGAAGTCAGTTTTTGAGTTGTGACAACAAAGCACATTTTATTTTTTTTGGTTCAGATAAGTGAAATTCAACTCCCAGAATTCCCCAGCCAGCATGGGTGACTGGGGAATTCTGGGAGTTGGAACTCACACATTTTAACCTTGCCAGGGTTGAGACAAACTGTAGTTTTTCTACACACCAGCAAGTGCCCCACAATTAAGGAAAGATTTACATACCAAACAGGAATCCAGAGGGATCTTGGAGTCCTAGTGGACGATCACTTAACTATGAGCCAGCTGTGTGCTGCAGCTGCCAAAAAAAAACCAATGCAATCCTTGGTTGCATCAACAGAGGGATAGAATCAAGATCACGTGAAGTGTTAATACCACTTTACAAGACCTTGGTAAGGCCACACTTGGAATCCTGCATCCAGTTTTGGTCACCACGATGTAAAAAAGATGTTGAGACTCTAGAAAGAGGACAGAGAAGAGCAAGAAAGATGTTCAGGGGACTGGAGGCTAAAACATATAAGGAAAGGTTGATGGAATTGGGTAGGTCTAGTAGTTTAACGAAGAGAAGGACGAGGGGGGACAGGATAGCAGTCTTCCAATATCTCAGGGGCTGCCCCAAAGAAGAGGGAGTCAAGCTATTCTCCAAAGCGCCTGAAGGCAGGACAAGAAGCAACGGATGGAAACTAATCAAGGAGAGAAGCAACCTAGAACTAAGGAGAAACTTCCTGACAGTGAGAACAATTAACCAGTGGAACTACTTGCCTCCAGAAATGGTGAATGCTCCAACACTGGAAGTTTTTAAGAAGAGACTGGACAGCCATTTGTCTGAAAGGGTATAGGCCAGGGTCTCCCGTCTGAGCAGGGGGTTGGACTAGATGACCTACAAGATCCCTTCCAACTCTGTTCTTCTGTTCATTAGGATTTATTAGGACTGTAGACGTCGCAAGATAAAAGAACGAGGCAGGCCCAAAAGATTCCTTTTAGCGGGGAAGATAATTCTCAATATATTCCTCATTGCCAACTATGAATAATCCTAAATCCTCGGTTATAGTTTCTGCTTTCAATGCCCCAAATAGGAATGTCAACTTACAGCTTAAAATCTTCCTCTTTTTTTTTTTTTTTTTTTTTTTTTTTTTTTTTTGCAACTCAGCAGAGTTTTCGTGCGAATGGAGAAACAGGCTTAAAAAGTTCCAAATTTGGAACAAAACACTTTTCTTTCTTGCATTCAGGCAGGAAGATAAACGGGGACAGAGCGAGTCGGTAAAAGAGATCCCAAAATGGCCTTTTGACATTCTCGGAGGAGGTTTGTAGATGGAGTTAGTAAAGAGGGTGCAAATTGGGGGTGCAGAGAAAAATCTGGTGGGTGAGTTAGGCCGCTCGTCTCATGTTTGTTTGGTTTTTTTTTTCAAATTAAATTTCACACTTGATAGCTGGCTATAATACAGGTAGTCCTCAACTTACGACCGGTGGCTTAGCAACCGATCAAAGTTGCTTACAATGTTCTGTTTAGTGACCGTTCAGGGTTACAACAGCACTGAAAAACGCAACCTTGACCATTTTTGCATACTTACAACCGTGGCAGCATCTCTCGTGCTCACGTGATCAAAATTCAAAGGCTCGGAAACTGACATGTACTTTGGACGGTTCCAGTGTACCAAGGTCATGTGATCCCCTTTGGCGACTTCCTGACCAGCAAAGTCAAGGGGGGAGCTGGGTTCGCTTAACAACCGGGTGACTCTTGTAACAACTGCAGTGATTCCCTTAACCCCCGTGGCAAGAAAGATTGTAAAATGGGGCGAAAGTCACGGAACAACTGTCTCGCTTAGCAACAGAAATTTTGAGTCGTCGTAAGTTGAGGACTAGGTGTACATCGGATTTCGAAAACAAGCCAGATTTGAAACTCCAAAATCCATTTCTTCTCCCTCCACCAGGTCACGTGACCGCATGTTTATGTACAGATAGCTAGTCTAAGGAAAAGAAGAAATAGGGGAGACATGATAGCAGCATTCCAGTATTTGAGGGGCTGTCTGTTCTGTATTTCTACTCTATTCTATTCTGTATTTCTATTCTATTCTTATTTCTATTCTATTCTCTTCTGTATTTCTATTCTATTCTATTCTGTATTTCTATTCTATTCTGTATTTCTATTCTATTCTATTCTATTCTATTCTTTATTTCTATTCTGTTCTATTCTGTATTTCTATTCTATTCTATTTTGTATTTCTGTTCTGTTCTATTCTGTATTTCTATTCTATTCTGTATTTTTATTCTATTCTATTCTGTATTTCTGTTCTGTTCTGTTCTGTATTTCTGTTCTATTCTGTATTTCTATTCTATTTTGTATTTCTATTCTATTTTGTTCTGTTCTGTATTTCTATTCTATTCTGTATTTTTATTCTATTCTATTCTGTATTTCTATTCTGTTCTGTATTTCTATTCTATTCTATTCTGTATTTCTATTCTACTCTGTATTTTTATTCTATTCTATTCTGTATTTCTGTTCTATTCTCTTCTGTTCTGTATTTCTGTTCTATTCTATTCTATTCTATTCTATTCTATTCTCCAATTTCTCTTCTCTTCTCCAATCTCTATTCTATTCTATTGTATTCCTGTTCTATTCTATTGTCCAATTTCTGTTCTTCAATTTATCTTCTCTTCTCTTCTCTTCTAGTCTAGTCTAGTCTAGTCTAGTCTAGTCCGTAATTTCTCCATTCTATTCCATTCCATTATATTATATTATATTATATTATATTATATTATATTATATTATATTATATTCCTTATTCTATTCCATTTCTTATTCTGTTCTATTTCATTCTGTTCTATTCTATTCTTCTATTATTGACATACGCTCGCTCGTCTTCTAGTCAAGCGGCTGGACTAGAAGACCTCCAAGTTCCCTTCCAGCTCTATTCTATTCTCTATTCCTCGACTTACGACCATAATTGAGCCTGAAATTTCTGGCTTCCTGGTTTACTTTGCTTGTCAGAAGGTCGCAAAAGGGGGACCCCGTAACCGTCACAAATATGAACCCAATGCTAAGCGTCCAAATTTTGGTCCCGTGACCACGGGGATGCTGCAGTGGTCGTTAAGTGTGAAAAATGGTCCTAAGTTACTTTTTTCAGTGATGTCGTAACTTCGAAACAGCCACTAAATGAACTGTTGTAAATCGAGGACTATCTGTATTCAGTAACCAGCCTGCATTTACCACTTTTTGCACCACAAAAACCAGGATTTATGATATTTTTTTGCCACTAGTGGTCTTACTATTGTTTTTTTTTTAGCAAAACCACCCCGTAACAAACCATGGGTTTACTTAATGACTGTGGCACTCGCTTAACGACCGCGGTGTGTTAGCTTTCCAGCCGCTGTGTTTGCTTAACCAACAGCGCAATAAATGTTGTAAAATTGGGCATGGATCACGTGGTGATCCGCTTAATGGACATCAGGACTTAGGACTAAAAGTATAGGCTCCATTACGGTCATAAGTCGAGGACTGCCTGTAAGCATGAAGAGACTGAGTGACAACGGTGGCCAAGAAGGATCAGGGCTCCCACTCTGTAAAATTGTGCTGTATTTTAGAATTTCAAAATAACTACCCCAGGCTTCTAGGTTGCACCTGGAGTTGTTTTCATCATGAGGACTAGAAACGTGCCTTTTTTTTTTACCAAGAATGCTTTTGAAACATTTTTATTTATTAATTGATTTAAATCAAACAGACAAACCACCCATCCTCCCTCACAGAGCAACCCTGGGCGGCGCACAAATAAAACATTAAAAATAATAAAAACCATACCATAATGACTAGAAACTTGCTTTTTTTTTAACCAGGAAGGCTTTTGAAACATTTTTATTTATTAATTGATTTAAAAAAACAAACAAACTAACTAACCACCCATCCTCCCTCACAGAGCAACCGCGGGCGGCGCACAAATAAAACATTAAAAAATAATAAAAACCATACGTAAAATGTTTTTTTTTAAAAAAAAAAAACAGGCAAAGGATGTTAAAAATGCATTAAAAAGGGCGGGGCAAAGGGCTTTCGGGGCCCTAACCAGCCTCACGGCTTGGTATTTTCATCCTGAGGACTAGAAACTTGTTTTGTTTTATTTAAAACCAGGGTTCCTGTTCCTCCACCCCCCTCCCCACTACCACCCTATCCCCAAACTCGATCTGGTAACGTACAAAGCGGAAAGTTGAGAGAAAGATTTTTGGTCCCTTTTCACAAGACTGCTGGCTGTACAGATATCCGTTTTGTTTTTCTTTTTCGCTCCCGTCTTCCCAAACGGCTTTATTCACAAAGGCCCAGCTGCGCAAAAGCCCTGAGCGTGAGTTTTATTTTTAGAGGGAGGCTTTTGAGTGGCACCATTGTGCGATTTTGCTGAGCCAACCAAGCTCCTCTCCCCCCCCCCCGGGGGGGGGCACCATCGTCGTTGCTTTCTCGCTGCCCTGGGTAGACGGCGACGTGCATCTGCAGCTGTCGGCAGAAACGGGGCAGCGACGACAACTTCGCTGCCGCAACAGAAGTGTGACTGGCTTTGTCTGCAAAGAGCCCAGGGGATGGATGAACTCGTTGCTGGAATTGTTTGGAGAACAGCGGCATCCTTGCTGTACGGCTGTGCCGGCTCTTTTGAAAATCTACAGCAATCTCCTATTGCTATTACCTAATTGCTATTTTAATTGAAATGAACGATTGAGGAAATTAGGTATGTCTAGGCCAGGGGTAGGCAACCTGGGCTCTTTTATGACTCGTGGAGTTCAACTCCCAGAATTCCTGAGCCAGCCACGCTGAGGGGAAAGGGAGAGGTTTCCAAGCTGAGCCAGGCTGGCTCAGGAATTCTGGGAGTTGAAGTCCATGAGTCATGAGGGGGCCATAGTTCCCCCATGCTGGCTCAGGAATTCTGGGAGTTGAAGTCCATGAGTCATGAGGGGGCCATAGTTCCCCCATGCTGGCTCAGGAATTCTGAGAGTTGAAGTCCATGAGTCATGAGGGGGCCATAGTTCCCCCATGCTGGCTGAGGAATTCTGGGAGTTGAAGTCCACGAGTCATAAAAGAGCCGAGGCTGCCTACCACTGCCCTATGGGATTCATTGTATGAAGAGCCATGGACACTGGCAGCCACACCTGGGACGGGTAGAGCTCTGGCCTAGAATTGGCTGCTCTTAATCAGAATAGAGCTGGAAGGGACCTTGGAGGTCTTCTAGTCCAACCCGCTGCTCAAGCAGGAGACCCTATACCAGGGGTAGACAGCCTTGGCTCTTTTATGACTCGTGGACTTCAACTCCCAGAATTCCTGAGCCAGCATGGGGGAACTATGGCCCCCTCATGACTGGTGGACTTCAACTCCCAGAATTCCTGAGCCAGCCTGGCTCAGCTTGGAAACCTCTCCCTTTCCCCTCAGCGTGGCTGGCTCAGGAATTCTGGGAGTTGGAGTCCACACGTCTTAAAGTTGCTGAGATGGAGAAACAATGGACTAGGCCAGGGGTGGGGAACCTTGGCTCTTTTACGACTGGTGGACTTCAACTCCCAGAATTCGTGAGCCAGCCACGCTGAGGGGAAAGGGAGAGGTTTCCAAGCTGAGCCACGCTAGCTCAGGAATTCTGGGAGTTGAAGTCCACCAGTCATAAAAGAGCCAAGGTTGCCTACCCCTGGCCTAGTCTAACAAAAAGATTTTTTTGGGGGGGGGAGACACGATAAGCGTCTTCCAGTATTTCAGGGGCTGTCACACAAAACAGGGGATTGACTTATTCTCCAAAGCACCAGAAGGCA
This sequence comes from Crotalus tigris, assembly GCF_016545835.1. Classification (NCBI taxonomy): domain Eukaryota; kingdom Metazoa; phylum Chordata; class Lepidosauria; order Squamata; family Viperidae; genus Crotalus; species Crotalus tigris. The sequence continues at coordinate 1,579,645 of NW_024100516.1, read as the reverse complement.
CCAGAAGTAATGGGTAGAAGCTCATTAAACAGAGATTCAACCTGGAAGGCATGGAAATGATTCTTCCAGCTCTGGGATTCTATGATTCTGTGTTCTTGCAAACCGTAAGCCCGTGTCCCCTTGCTGCATCCTGGCAGTTCTGCCTAGTGGAGCAAACACACACACCTATCGCATCCTCCTTCAAAAGCTAGCTCACTTAGTGGGAAGGTGACAGAATTACAATCCGAGTCCCTCCAGATTTGCACCTCTTTCTTAGCCATATGGTGTTTATCCAACTGCTCACTAAGAAAATGTGGATTCTACCGTGGGTAGACGGATCAAAGCTCGTGGTGTTAAGATCTTAAAGCTTCATTTTAAAGGAGAGAAATTGTGTTATATTTCTGGATTTACATTAGAGTTTCTCCACCTTAGCAATTTTAAGATGTCAGGGCGATGACTCCTGGAATTCCACAACGTTGTACTTGTGCTCTCTGAGATTGGTTGCGTAGGCTGTTCTCTTGCAAACGTTTCATGACCCAGCTAGGTAACATCATCAGTGAAATACACAGAGAACAAATCCCCCACTCCCTTCTAGCAGTGATGTTACCTAGTCTGTTAATGAAACATCTGCAAGAAACATCTGCAAGTTCAGAGAGCCCCAAGGACTCCCACAGTCCTCCTCCTCCTCCTCTCCATAAAACCCATTTCCTTCTAGTACTGATGATGTTACCTGGTTGGGTCATGAAACATCTGCAAGAAAACAACCAAGCTCAGATAGCCCCAAGGACTCCACAGTTCTCCTCCTCCTTCTCCTCCTCCTCCTCCTCCTCCACCACCACCACCACCACCATCACCACCACCTCCTCTTCTCCATAAAACCCACTCCCTTCTAGCACTGATGATGTTACCTGGTTGGGTCATGAAACATCTGCAAGAAAACCACCCAGCTCAGAGAGCACCAAGGACCCCATAGTCGTCTTTCTCCTCCTCCTCCTCCTCCTCCTCCTCCTCCTCCTCCCTTCTAGCACTGATGATGTTCCCTTGTTGGGTCATGAAACATCTGCAAGAAAACCACCCAGCTCAGAGAGCACTAAGGTCACCCCCAGCTCAACGCCGAGCTACAAACATTCTCTTCTATCAGATCCCATCCAATTCTTTAAAGACAAAAAAAAAAAAAAATGTCTCTTTTCTTGTCTCCTTCCCTCCCTTTCGGCCGCTGCCCGCTTCAGGACACCGATCCCAACAACGTGGCCTATGCAGATCTCAACTTCGACAAGGAGGCCCAGAAGAGACCCTGCCCACGGGTGGACAGCCCCCTCCAGTCGGAGTACGCCACCCTCCAGGCGGTGCAGCCCTCCATCCAGGACGAAAACGTCACCTATGCAGACTTGGATATGGTGCAGCTGAACAAAGCCCCCAAGCGGCCGGCCCTGAAGGCGGAGGAAGCGAGTTCGGAGTACGCCAGCGTCCAGGTGCAGAACAAGTGATGTCCGGGAGAGGCGGCGGCCGCTTGGGGTTCGAAGGACCTCTGACCAGTTGGCTGAGGGTTCTTCCGCTAGGGCTTGGACTCGCGATCTTCATGCTCCTCAGAGGTCCCTTGGAAACTGTTTGGTGCTACTCACAGCTGGATCCTGTGTCTGAACTTCTTCCTTCCCCGCTCGGCGGGTGGACGGAAGACGTCAAGATGGGTGAAGGATCTAACACGGCTTCTCTCACCGAGCACCACCGCCCTCTTCTCAACATCCGTCAACACGCCAACAAGGACGAGCAGGCCACGAGAGGCGCGCGGGTGCAGGCCGGTGCCACGTCTGGCTCTTCCTGGTGAAGCTCTTCTCGTTGGCCTTTGGAGAGCACCAAGCTTCTGAGATGCCACCTTGAGATTCCTCCTTCGCGCAGCCCGCCTGTATCGGTGGCCCCAGCTCGCCCCCTAAAACTTGAAATAAACTTGTGGATTGGGCCCTGTCCACTTCAAAGGTCTCGACTTGGCTTCAGGAGAAGGGGGGGGGGAGAAGGAGGTCTGCTTCTCAAGGGCTGTTGGGCTGAGGAAGCCTCCCATTTTTTGGGTCCAGAGGGGTTCTCTTTCACTTTGCTTTACTCTAACCCGCAGGTACTTCCTCGGTTTGCCCGTGACAAGACGTGCCTCTTTAGCTCAGCTTCAGTCAGGCTTTTGCTGGCAAGGCTACAGATCTGTAGACAAGCTTCTCGAGTGTCAATCTCCTTCCTCCTCCTATCCTCCTCCTCCTTCTTCTTCTACTTCCTCTTCTTTGAAATCAACATTTCTTCCCTCAGGACTTCTCGTTTTGGGGAGGCGATGAGACGCGTGAAACAGCCTCGGCGATCTACCCGGCCCTTCGAGAATTAGGAACGCCCACTGATTAATCGCTTGGGTTCCTGACCAATCTTTTATCTTCGTTACGGGCCTTCTCCCCATAGTAAACTAAGAGTAACTCTAACGGTAAAGATGTGTGTGTGTGTGAAGGTGTATGTGTGTTTGTGTGTGTTTCTGAAAGGGGGGGGGAATCTCCCTTCTCTTTCCACCGTCCTCGTGTCCCGGAGATAGAGCTACGGCAGGGGATCTCCAAATTTGGGCACTTATAAGACTTGTGGACTTCAACTCCCAGAATTCCCCAGCCAGCACGGCTGGCTGGGGAATTCTGGGAGTTGAAGTCCACAAGTCTTAAAGTGCTCAAGTTTAGCCATCCCCCACATCCCTCAGTCTACAGCAACACAAACTTAAGTCTTCTCTGTAACTCCACTCATGAATTCTTCTGGTGGACGTCGAGAAGGACAACGTTTGACCTTGAAAACAAGGCTGGGGCTTTGGAAGGACGGGGCTGTTGGCCGGAGGTCTTCTTGATCTCCCACCAGGTGGGTGGAGCATAGGGAAACATCTCCAGATGAAGGGAGAGGAACAGGGGCCCCATCTGGCTTGACCTGACGCCTTTGGGGAGGTCAACCTGACCCACCTATTTTGTGATTTCTTCTCTTCCTACCCACCAGATCTATGGGGCTTCTTCTTCCCTTCTTTAAGTCTTAATTTTTTTTTTTTCGTTCTGGAAGTGCCGTTGAATAAGAATGGGGGGGAAGGAGAAGGGGGGGTCCCTTAAAAACGGGACCCCGTTTGCCCCTCTTGAGGGGGGTAGGGGCACCTCGCGAGATGCCGCTGTACTGCTTGTGTTGACTGTCCAACCTTATAACTGTTTACTCCTTTTACAACTAAAACATACCAATATTTGTGTACGTTCTTTGTAAGTGAGTGTAGTACCGTGTACTTAGCACTAGTGTGGAAAAGAATCAGAGGAGCAAGGGACGGGCCTGAGCGCCAGGGAAGACGTCCGTTCGGAGGGTTGGCTTCCAAGATCTCCAGATGGCAACTTCTTGAGAAGTTGCCAAGCTGGAGGAAGGCTGCTCTGAACCTTCACGACCAACCTTCTGGGGCTCCCATGCCACCGGTAACCAAAACTCTTCTTGAGATGGTTTTTCTTTCAAGGTCCTCCTTGTTGTGGCATTGCGTTCCTCCTTAACCGTAACGTGTAAGAACTAACTGGCAATTTGGGTGGACACGGAAGGAGGGAGGGAAGCCATAGGGATGTCTCCCAATGCTGTTGGGTCCATCTTGCACACCGATGTCCATCTTGAGGATCCAAGAAGACCTCAAAAGCTCCCAGGGAAATGGACCACCTTGAGACATCTCCCTCACCTTCCCCCTGACCTCTGCTGCTTTCAGCTGGCTCTCCATCAAACCCCTGAAGAGCCATCTTCCTCTTGGATTAGTTGACGATCCCTTTTCACCCTAGCTCATCCAAGGTCACATCTCCGAACCCTGGAATTGACCCTCCCGTGGAGGTTCTCCTGGTGGAGCTTGGAATCCAGGTGCTGCTGTGAGATCCCTGATTTTCTTAAACACCCTGGGAGAGGTCATACCTGTTGAAAGCCTCTTAAAGGGAAACCGTGAGGATGGAATTCAGGAATCTGGGCAAGCGATCAAGTCCTCACCTTCCTAGGTCGCAAAGACCTAAGTGAGGTGAGCACTTACGGTCCTCCAGACTTTGAAGAACTACATCTCCCATTAGGCCTCCTTCTGGAGTGACAGTTCTACAACATCTGGAGGCCTCAAATTCTCCATTCCCGTTTGGGAAGGAGCGAAGGTTGGTGCTTCCTTCTGGAAGGAGTTGGATTGGCGTGTCCCTCAAAGCCAACCTAGATGTTCCTACTGCCCAGCAACCGCTATTGAAGGCAGCCGCTTGGGTCTTTTCCTTCCACCTCTCCTGGATCTTTCTCCTCCAGCTCTGCTCTGAATTTACACCCCCGTGCTGTGCCAACTGGATTGGAACAAAGCTAATTGTGATGCTTGTGGGCTCATGAACACAACGGAGAAGGAGGTGGCCCTTAGGGTTGACTCACGATTGTTATTTGGGGATGACACACCATAGCACGGCGAAGAACTCACCCCAGCTGTTTGCCTGCTTTAGTTACAGTGACAACGAGGGCGCCCAGAAGCTTCAAAATCCTACTGCTTGGAAGAGAATTGTCAAAACTTGGGCAAAGCAGAAAAGGGGGAATTAGCGAGTAGCGATTGCGTAGAGCAGGGATATCCAACCTTGGCAACTTTTTTTAAGATTGGTGGACTTCACGTGCCAGAATTCCCCAGCCAGCATAGCTGGCTGGGGGATTCTGGGAGTTGAAGTCCACCACTCTTAGAAGTATTGGCTGACTGGGGGATTCTGGGAGTTGAAGTCCACCAGCCTTAAAAGTATTGGCTGGCTGGGGGATTCTGGGAGTTGACGTCCACCAGTCTTAAAAATATTGGCTGGCTGGGGGGTTCTGGGAGTTGAAGTCCACCAGCCTTAAAAGTATTGGCTGGCTGGCGGATTCTGGGAGTTGAAGTCCACCAGTCTTAGAAGTATTGGCCGGCTGGAGGATTCTGGGAGTTGACGTCCACCAGTCGTAAAAGTTGTCAAGGCTGGACACCCCTGATGTAAAGCAACCTTCATCAACCCTAACCCTGACGTCAGTTCCCAGAATTCCAGCCTCCACAGGTAAAGGCATGCTGGGGAATGAAGTCCACACAACAGCGAGCATCCCACTTATAGGAAGATTGTGAAATAGCCTCAGTGCTTGGCCTCAGTTTGCCGGAAGGAATGGAACGAAGGTCAGGGGAGGCGGGGCGGGATGGGGAAGGGAAGGGTTATTGAACTCGTTGGGATATATTTGTTGTGGACCGGAAAAGTACGTGTTTGTATGAATTGCACCTTATTTTATTTTTTTTTTGTTTCCTGATTTTGTTTTGTTTTTTTTTCGCTTGCAAGATATTTTTGTAATAAAACGTTCTGCATCATCTTTTGGTTTTGTGTGAGTGGTCATGACTGAGTTGGCGTTAAAGACATAGAGGCGGTCCTCGAGTTACGGCCCAAAATTTGAGGCCAAAATTTCCATTGTTAAGTGAAACAGCTGTTTAAATGAACGTTGCCCCATTTTTTGCAACTTTTCTGGCCACAGGTTACAGCCCCCTTTGAACCCAAAATTTCCGTTGTTCAGTGACACAACTAATGATAATAATAATAATGAAGTTGGAAGGGACCTTGGAGGTCATCTAGTCCAACCCCCTGCTCAGGCAGGAAACCCTATACCATTTTGGACAAATGGCTGTCCCGTCTCTTCTTAAAAACTATTAAGTGAATGTTGCCCCATTTTGCAACCTTTGTGGCCACCTTTGAACCCAACATTTCGGTCATTAAGTGAGTTTTGCCCCACTTTACAACCTTTCTGCCCACCGTTGTTAAGCGAATCAGTACTATTGTTAAGCTAGGAACACCGCTATTAAGCAAATCAGGCTTCCCCGTTGACTAGGGTCACAAAAAGGGGATCACGTGACTCGGGGGGCACTGCAACCGTCATAAATACGAGTCAGTTGCCAAGTGTCTGAATTTTGATCACGTGACCCTGGAGACGACGCAAGGCTCATAAAGTAGGGACAATCCATCATAATTCCCTGTTTTCAAGGCTGTTGTAACTTTGGACCGTCCCTAAACAGAACTGCTGTAAATCGAGGACTATTTTTACGCACTTCCGGGCAAAAGAACCAATCTTTTCTGCTTCATTGTGAAAAAAAGAAGAGAGAAGCAGAACTTGAAGAAAGTCTCATCTCGATCGTCCACCCAAATATCCGAGCGCAGCGATGCAAAATAGAAAAATAGCTGGTGCTTGCAAAAAAAAAAACAGAAAAACACACATTCCACCCTCGCCCAAACCAATAATTATCGGGGGGGGGAGGCAATCTACAATTACGCAGAACTGCTAGGCTGAATGGGAAGTCCAACCGTCGCTTATTCGCCCATTCTGAAGGAGAACAATAATTCTAATTATTATTGTTTGGACTTGGCCACAGCTGTTTATCGCTTGACTAGCAGCCACGGGACAGATGGAAAAAAAAGGGGGGGGGTCTGCCGTTCTTTATTTTCTCCCACCCGTATTTTATTTTATTTTATTTTAAAAAAAAGAAAAATTGTGATTTTTTTTTTCCCCGAGTCGCGTTTTTCCAAAATCCGCAAGTAAGCAAACAGCTTTATGTCATTTTGGGATTGCATCTGTTCACATAATCATCGGCGTATGAATTGATTTTGCAGGACGAGTTATTTTCCAGATCGCACAATGTACACAATGCCAGCCAGCTTTGACGTATCTTGCAAAAGTCCCTCTCGCCTCGGGAAAGTTTTCTGACAGTTGGCCCGCTCTGCCCAACGATGGATCCTTGGGCCAACGGGGTGCGGTTCCACATTTCCCCTATCCCCCGACTTTTTAAACTGGGTTATTGCTCGTTTATTTATCTTCATGCCATCTTTATTATTTTTTGTAGACAATTCAGGGAAGCAAACGTACCTAATGCTGCTTCTTCCTCCTACTTTCCCCGTAACAACATCCCTGGGAGGTGGATTGGGCTGAGAGAGCGAAAGAGGGACTGGCTCAAAGTGATCCAGCCGGCTTTCAGGGCAAAGACAGGACTGGAACTCGCCACCTCCTAAAGTCAACAAGCCAGCTTTCGTGACGAATCTGGGACTGGCTCACCATCAGCCAGCCAGCCAACCAGCCGGCCTTCCTGCCTAAGGTGGGATTAGAACTCACCGTCTCCTGGTAATTGGCCCCAAATCACCCCGTCGGCTTTCATACCTAAAGCAGGACTAGAACTCACCATGACGGTACCTTCACCGCTCACCGCTGTACTAAAGTCTCTTCTCCCCTATTCTACTCTGTTCTATATTCTCTTCTCTTTTCTCCTCTCCTATTCTACTCTACTCTATATTCTCTTTCCTCTCCTATTCTATATTCTCTTCTCTCCTCTTCTCTCCTTTCCTCTCCTCCTATTCTATTCTACTCTACTCTATTCTATATTCTATTCTCTCCTCTCCTCTCCTATTCTACTCTACTCTATATTCTCCTCTCTCCTATTCTATTCTACTCTATATTCCCTTCTCTTCTCCTCTCCTCTCTTACTCTACTCTACTCTACGCTAGCTACTCTATTCTATATTCTCTTTTCTCTTCTCCTACTCTACTCTATTCTATATTCTCTTTCCTCTCCTCTCCTCTTCTCCTCTATTCTATATTTTCTCTCCTCTCCTCTCCTCTCCTCTGCCCTACCTTCCCTTCTCTCCCTTTCCTTTTCTTCCCTTCCCTCCCTTTCCTCTTCTCCTCCTTTCCTCTCCTTCTCATTTTATAGTTCCTTCTCTCTTCTCTTCTCCCTTTCCTTTTCTTCGCCTCCCCTCCATTCCCTTTCCTTCCCCTCCCTTTCCTTCCTTCCCTTCCCTCCCCTCTCCTTCCCTTCTCTCCCCTTCCCTTCCCTTCCCTTCCATTGTACAAACTCCACTCACTCAGTTGCACACTACACCCATCCAGAAAATGGGTACACTCATAACTGGCTTGTTCTGCAAATAACCGGATTACTTTTCATTTGATAGCTGGCAAAGAGTGGGGAGTGGAAAATAAGGGAAATGGGTGGAGGGGAAGCAGAAAAATAATGCTGGAACATCCAGGAAAAAAAAAAGAAGATATTATGGGGGATTAAGGGCAGATCAGTCAAAAGAGCAAGCATGATCCCCTTCAAGAGTGATCAGAGGATCATCTATCTCGGTAAGGTTAAGACGCGTGGGCTTCAACTCCCAGGATTCCCCAGCCGGTCACCCTGCTCTGGGTCCAGATCTTGCCAGCCACCGTTGCCCCCAGCATCTTCCATCCTCCGTAATTGGGCTCCGGAGGGAACTCGCCCAGCGTGCCCATCTGTTCCATGGCTGAGCTCGTCCTTCTACAGCAGGCCGGTCCTCCATTTTGCCTGAGCAAAATCTGATTATTTCTCTGGAAAGTGGTGTGTGTGTGTGCGTGTGTGTGTGTAAGGAACCAGGAGGATGTCAGAAAAGGTGACCGTTGTAAGAGATAACTTGAGGGGGCCATGACTCCGGAGTGATGGAAACAGAGGAATGTCTGTTTGGAAATGTGTTTTCTGCAAGCTTTCTGTTCAAATCTCTGAAGAACCTTGAATCTGATTAACCTCGATGTCAAGGATGATGGGAAGGGGCCTTCTGTCTGCTTCCTCCAATTCCACGTGGATTTTGTTTTTCTACTTTCCACCCAGATGCTTAGGAGGTTTTGCTTTCCTCCCATAAGCAGGTAAGGGAGAAACAAAATAAAACTTTTTTTTTAAAAAAAAAGAAAACAGAAAAGAAACTCGAAGACAGAATTCCCCAACCTCAACAAAACTGCGTCCAGTTTTGGGTCGCCAGGATGTAAAAAAGATGTTGAGATTCTAGAAAGGGGGCAGAGAAGAGCGAACAAAGATGATCAGGGGACTGGAGGCTAAAACATATAAGGAACGGCTGCTGGAATTGGATAGGTCTAGTTTAATGAAGAGAAGGACGAGGGGGGACAGGATAGCAGTGTTCTAATATCTCAGGGGCTGCCCGAAAGAAGAGGGAGTCAAGCTATTCTCCAAAGCACCTGGAGGCAGGAGAAGAAGCAACGGATGGAAACTGATCAAGGAGAGAAGCAACCTAGAACTAAGGAGAAATTTTCTGACAGTCAGAACAATTAACCAGAGGAACAGCCTGCCTCCAGAAACTGTGAATGCTCCAGCAGTGGAAGTTTTTAAGAAAAGACTGGACAGCCATTTGTCTGAAATGGTATAAGATTTCCTGCCTGAGCAGGGGGTTGGACTAGAAGACCTCCAAGGTCCCTTCCAACTCTTGTTATTCTATTCTCTAATACTAAAACCAACTACAAATAACCGCATGACAAAACGACAACAATGGTGCATTGGAAGATGTGCAAGAAATATCATTTGCCTGCAAGGAAGAATTGGTGGGACCACGAAATACAGGTAGTCCTCAACTTAACGACCACAATTCCATCTCCTATTCTATTCTATTCTATTCTATTCTATTCTATTCTATTCTATTCTATTCTACAATCTATTCTATTCTATTCTATTCTATTACATTCATTGCATTTGATTCCATATTTTCTATTCTATTCTATTCTATTCCATTCCATTCTATTCTATGAAACTTTAAAAAAAAAAAAAACAGAAAACACCTGAATTATCCTTCCTCTAATTGGCAGCCCTGAAACCCCACCTGGCCTGTACATACGGGGCTCTCCTTGGTGAGTTAGGCTGATGGAATTCCTACCGTGCCCTGTGTAGCAAAGCAAAAAGTCTAACTGTATCATATAAACACAGTTTGTTACGTGCCTGCTTATTTATTAAATTGTGTGCTGTCCATCTTACTATCCAGAGTGACTCTGGGAAACTTACAAAAGCATAAAAATATTTTCTAGTCCTGCACAAAAGCCGTCTGGGTGACTTTGGGCCAATCCCCAGGAGACGGTGAGTTCTAGTCCCGCCTTAGGCCTAAAAGCTGGCTGGGTGACTTTGGGCCAATCCCCAGGAGACGGTGAGTTCTAGTCCCGCCTTAGGCCTAAAAGCTGGCTGGGTGACGTAGGGCCAATCACCAGGAGACGGTGAGTTCTAGTCCCGCCTTAGGCCTAAAAGCTGGCTGGGTGACTTAGGGCCAATCACCAGGAGACGGTGAGTTCTAGTCCCGCCTTAGGCATGAAAGCTGGCTGGCTGACTTTCGACCAATCATCAGGCATCTCTCCCTCTCAGCCCAACCCACCTCACAGGATCCTTCTTATGAGGAGGAGTGTTCAATATGTAGATTGTCTTGAGTTATTGTTAAAATAATGTAGGCAGGATATAAATAAGTAAATACAGATAGTCCTTGACTTACGACCACAGTTGAGCCCGACACGTCTCTTGCTAAGTGAGAGAGTTGTGAACTGAGCTTTGCCCCATTTTACGACCTTTCTTGCCACCGTTGTTAAGCGGGTCCCTGCAGTTGTTCAGTTAGTCACATGGCTGTTAAGTGAATCTGGCTTGATGTTGCTTGTTGGAAGGTCGTTAAAAGGGGAATCGCGCGATCCCAGGATCCCGTAACCATCATAAATAAGAACCTGTTGCCAAGCATCCCAATTTTGGTCACGTGACCCTGGGGACGCTGCAACGGTCATAAGTGTGAAACACGGTTATAAGTCACTTTTTTCCAGTGGCCTTGTAACTTCAAACTGTCACTGAATGAACAGTTGTAAGCCGAGGACTACGTGTAATTAATAAGTAAATAATAAGTAATAGTAAATAATAAGTAAACAGAATGTCCATAGAAGGAGCGGAGCTGACAATGCAAGGTTTGGTTTAGGCCTGCCATCTCTCCTGCAGAGGCCTCAGTCTAGGCCTGGGGTTTTGGTGCAATGGTGGCCATTTTATGACGTATGGACTTCAACTCCCAGAATTCCTAGGCCAGCATGAGCTTCCCGCTTCTGGGGCATGGCTGGCTGAGGAATTCTGGGAGTTGAAGTCCACAAGTCAACAAAGGGCCCAGTTTGGAGACCCCTGGTTTAGGACTACATACCTGCATTACATTCTTTATGAGGGGGGAAAAAGCAGAAATCTTACCCTTGTTCTAAATTGAGTGGCAATTACCTATCTTCCAGCCGCGGAGCCATAAAGCAGCCAACAAAAATCTGAATTAGGCCTCTATCCTTTTTTTCCAGAATGTTCCTTCAAGATTTCCTCAAAATACTCATACCTGCCTTATATATTCTATAGCAGAGGTCTTCAGACTTAGCCCTTTGACGACTGGTGGACTTCAACTCCCAGAATTCCTCAGCCAGCCTCAGGAATTCTGGGAGTTGAACTCCACCAGTCACAAAAGGGCTAAGTTTGATGACCCCTGTTTTACACAAAGAAAGCAGATTGACCCATTCCTTTATGTTTAACACTGCTTTCTTTGTGTAAAACGGGGGTCTTCAAACTTGGCCCTTTTTTGACGTGTGGACTTCAACTCCCAGAATTCCTCAGCCAGCAATGCTGGCTGAGGAATTCTGGGAGTTGAAATCCACACGTCATAAAAGGGCCAAGTTTGAAGACCCTGGCTTAAGCCATTAAAAATATCAACTTTGGAGAGTTGAATTCTCACTCTGGTGATTTGAAGTCAGCCGGAGGGAGGGAGGGAGGGAGGACTTAAGTTACCGCTTGCGGAACCGTGACATCTGTGTGGGTGGGACGCTCAGAACTGGGAACGCTTCAGATGCCAAGGAAGGTGGCTGTGCAGAGTGTTGTTTTTGTTTTGTGTTGTTTTGTTCTGTTTTTTTCAGCAAGTTCCCTCCACCCAGCCTGAATAATAAAACGGAAAACCTAAAAGGACATTACCAGGATCAGCTTCTCTCCCTTCCCTCCCTCTTTCTCTTCCTTCCCATCCGTTAACCAGCCATTCCTTCTTTCCTTTTTTTCCTTCTTTCCTTCCTCCCTCCCTTCTTTCCTCCTTCCTTCCCAACCCTAATATCTCCTTCCTTCCTTCTCAACCCTAACACACCCTTTCCTTCCTTCCTTCCTTCCTTCCCTCTCTCCTTCCTTCCTTCCTTCCTTCCTTCCTTCCTTCCTTCCTTCCTTCCTTCCTTCCTTCCCAAACCTAACACCCTCCTTTCTTCCCTCTCTCCCTTTCCCTCCCTCCCTTCTCAATCCTAACCCCTCCCTTCCTTCCTTCCTTCCTTCCTTCTCAACCCTAACCCACTCTTCCCTCCCTCCCTCCCTCCCTCCCTCCCAACCCTGACCCACCTACCCTTCATTCCTAACCCAGTTGCGTATTGTGAAGAGTTTTTTCCCCAATAGGTGGGTTGCGAGATACCCGACAACCAGCAGATGGCAGCAGTGCTATCCAAAATTCACAACAGACTTGCAGAGTGGCCTCCAGGGAATCTTGACCTCCCACCCCAAGCCTTCCTTGCCCCAAGGACGAGGCTGAGGTGGCTCTCTTGACTCTCTTTCTCCCCTCCTCCAGTTTTCCCGTCTCTTCCACCCCGTTCTCAAGACCAGCGCTACCTTCCTTGAACCAGACTTTCTTAATCTGACTGAAGAATTCTGGGAATTGAAGTCCACCCATCTGAAGTGTGTCAAGGTTCAGAAACATCCCCACAGAACCGCAGATGCTTTAGTCCAGTGATGGCGAACCTTTAAGAGATTTGAGTGCCCAAACTGCAACCCAAAACCCACTTATGCATCGTCGAGTGCCGGGTGGGTATGGCCCATTGGCTGGGTGCGGCCCATTGGCTGGGCGTGGCCCATTGGGTGGGCATGGCTGCGGTGGTAACGGCAGACTGGGTGGGACTAAAAAGTTCAATCAATCCATTCCAACTTTGCAAGATCTTTTTTTCCTGCGAGAAGATAAAATTAACCGATTGAACCCTTTTTTTTTTTTTTTTTTTGCACACGGCGGCGGAGGCCTAAAGCAAAAAGGTTTTATAAAACCCAGCTGAAGGCCTAGGACTGGGGCGACGGCGCGCCTGCCCACAGAGAGGGCTCCGAGTGCCGCCTCTGGCACCCGTGCCATAGGTTCGCCACCACTGCTTTAGTAGATCTGGAAAGTTTGAACACGGCTTTGAATTTGTATTTATTTATTTTCCTCTCTGCACTTGTAACTGACATACCGACCACTAGAGGGCGCCATTGCCCCAACTATGATGGAACTTGAATCTGGGACACCTTCTGCAATCTATAATCAACCTTGGCCACTTTAAGACGTGTGGACTTCCAACTCCCAACTAGAACTCACCGTCTCCTGGTGATTAGCCCAAAGCCACCCAGCCAGCTCTCATGCATAGGGCAGTACTAGAACTCACTATCTCCTAGTTTCTTAACCAGTAGACCAAAGTGATAACGCAGGTGAGTTTTGATTCAGTACCTGCAACCACCTGCAAGAAGCAACACTGGCCAAATTGCAGAGTGCAATTTGTCACCAGTGGCATCACCTGCACACAACAACATCATGCTGAAAGGGGTGTGGTTTCTCCTCTCGCTACACACACACACACACACAGAGAGACACACACAGACACGCTCCTAGCCCTCCATCCAATAAGAATGCACCTCACTGTTTCTGTCTTCCCTACCAAGTCATCTTGCAACTGGGCAGGAACAGAATCTTCTGCAATCTCCATAGAAACAATTTGTCGCCTGCGGGAACTGTTACTAAGGTGGGAGCTAAGCGGTGGGATGTGGGGGGTGTGTGTTGGAGGGGCAGCCTGAGCCCTCCCCAGCAGGGCTGGAGTGACCTTGAGGCCGGGTGGTTTGCTTCCTCTGTGTCTCTGGATGAAAATGACCTGCCTTTTGCAAAATTCTCCCCGTAGTAACCATAATGACTGATGCTTCTGCTTTGGCTGCATTGGTTCCTGTTCTTGGAGCTGTGTGTGTGTGGAGGGAAGAGCCCCCCCCCCTCCAGAAGGAGCAGGAGGAAAGACACACCTCCCACCCACCCAGTTTGCATTTCGCTCTGTGCAATTTTAACATGTGCTTTTAATGGATGATTCAGGTCCTGCTGAGAATCCCACAAGGTGCTTTTTTGTTGTTGTTTTTAAAGGCAACTGGACCAGATCTTGACAAACACGAGTGATAAATATACATCAATATGATAAATCTTCAGAGTCAGTTAAACCTACAATACAATGGAAACTAATTGAATAAAAAAATACAGATGGTGAGAGTCAGGAAGAGATAATATTAAGGAAGTAAGATAAACCATATAGGCAAAAATAGCTGGGTCTGAGAAAGGGAAGCCATAAAATAGTTTTTTTAAAGGAAATGGCTAGCCAGGAAAAGACAGGTTGGAGAAAAGGAAAATAAGATAAGAGGAAAGACACACTGAATTGAAAAGCAGGAAAAGAACTTATTGTTTAAAATGGAGACATAAATATATACTGAGTTTAAAATAACCATTTAAATGTCTATTTTTTCTTATTCTTATTCTATGTGTGAATATGATTTAGTATGTTATCAGGAAATGTGTATAGGCAGATGGAAAGAGTGTAACCTCATACTACCTCAGCCAATGGGGAAAGAGGAGGGCTGTAGTGGCGGTGATAGGGATGAATAAAAGAAGGAGATATTTGGATTAAAACTTTGGAGAGAACCAAGCTTTGATAGCTTCTCTCCCCGCTTATTGCAATAAACGAAAGAAAAGGCCTTCACTATGTCTTGGCTGGTTATTGGTCAGGCGAGCTTGCCTCTGGTCACGAAGGAAAGTAGCCAGGAGCACATAACATGAGCAATGGGCCCTATCCAACAAAATGAATTTTAATGTGGAGAAAAGCAAAGTTTTATACTGAGGCAGGAAAAACCACCAGAAATGCTGCTGCTGCTTGGGGAATTCTGGGAGTTGAAGTCCAGACATTTTAAAGTGGCTAAGCTTGAGAAACACTGATCTAAGGGTTGTGATTTCAATTCGTGACAGAGATTCACCTGGCTACTCACCTTTGATGAATTCAGCAGGATAAAACCAGACCGTCTCTCCTGTTGGTCTACCTAACACAGGGGTCTTCAAACTTGGCCCTTTTATGACTTGTGGACTCCAACTCCCAGAATTCCTCAGCCAGCGTGCCTGGCTGAAGAATTCTGGGAGTAGGAGTCCACAAGACATAAAAGGGCCACGTTTGAAGACCCCTGACATAACAGAAAAATTGCAAAGGAACATCTCTGCCCATTTTCACGAGTCAGTTGTCTAGGAGAAACCATTCTTTGTGTGATGCTAGTCTATTTTGGAACAAGTGAATTACACAAGTCAGCTCTGGTTCATCCAGATATGGTTTGTTTGTTTTTTTGCACTGGAGGCTGAAAACTGAACGACAGTCTCTTTCAACTTCAACATTTATTAAGCAAATCTTTTCAAACTTCTCCGGTGTGTACAATTCCAAAGTTTGCACCCTGTTTTTATCCGGGAGCTTTTTGCAAATGCACACTAATGTATATTATTTCAGGATGAAAGAGAAGAAAGCTCCGAGACAGACACAAACACAATCATTTTATTTATCGAAGAGCAAAGAATGAGGGGAGACCTCAAGGAGATTTTTGGCGTGCCAGACTGTCTAGCCGTTTTGTTTCACTTCGCTTGTCTTCCTGAAAACCACGGAATTAAATTGGCCTGCCTCCCTTAAGAACCAGGACACATTTTTTTTTTTTTAAAAAAAAAGACACCACCAAGGACAGGAATGCAGGGGAAGTGCTGAGCCAAGCAGTGCAGAGTTCGAATTCAACCATCCGATTAGACCGTTGGGTTCGCTGTTCACTGAAGCTAATCCTCGTGTTACAACCGCAATCAAAACGAGAATTTCTATAGTTAAGCAAGCAAGCCAGTGAATCATGTGGTTGTTCAATCGTTGCACTCAATTTTCAGCCATGGTTGTTAAGTGAATCACTGCCGTTGCTAAATGAGTCACGCAGTCATGCGGCTTCCCTTTTGATTTCCCTTTTGTTAGAAGCTAGCTGTGAAGATCACACATTTTGATCATGACACCCTGGCGATGTTGCCCCATCATCGTGAATACGTGATGGTTGACAAGTGTCAACCGGATTTTGATCATGTGACCTTGGGAAAACTGGGACAGTCCTAAGTGCGAGGACCGGTCAGTTTTATGTCATTTTGAGCGGTTGGTTGCTCAAACTCGTAAGTCGGGGACTGCATTCACAACATCCACAAGGAGGCAGGTTGTTCCATTGATTAATAATAATAATAATAGTAGTAGTAGTAGTAGTAGTAGTAGTAGTAGTAGTAAAGTTGGAAGGGACCTTGGAGGTCATCTAGTCCAACCCCCTGCTCAGGCAGGAAACCCTACACCATTTTGGACAAATGGCTGTCCAGTCTCTTCTTAAAAACTTCAAGTGTTGAAGCATTTACTGCTTCTGGAGGCAGGCTGTTCCACTGATTAATTGTTCTCACTGTCAGGAAGTTTCTCCTTAGTTCTAGGTTGCTTCTCTCCTTGCTTAGTTTCCACCCGTTGCTCCTTGTCCTGCCTTCAGGTGCTTTGGAAAATAGCTTGACTCCCTCTTCTTTATGGCAGCCCCTGAGATATTGGAACACTGCTATCCTGTCCCCCCTTGTCCTTCTCTTCGTTAAACTAGACATACCCAATTCCAGCAACCGTTCCTTGTATGTTTTAGCCTCCTCTAATCATCTTTGTTGCTCTTCTCTGCACTCTTTCTAGAGTCTCAACATCTTTTTTACATCGCGGTGACCAAAACTGGATGCCGTATTCCAAGTGTGGCCTTACCAAGGCATTGTAGAGTGGTATTAATACTTCGCGTGATCTTGATTCTAACTATCAGGAATTCTAACTTGATTCTAACTATCTAACTTGATTCTAACTATCTTGATTCTAACTATCAGGAAATTTCTCCTTAGTTCTAGTACTATCTATATTCTTTCCTTACAAACATTTGCAGCGTCCAGGCTAGATGGCAGCTCTGCTCATTACCGACAGCTAAAACCACTTGTGGCTTTAACACAAAGCGTAAAAAAAGTTTATGGACATTAACAAAAATGCCGGTCCATATGAGCGAAACATCGCACCAGGCTATGTTCAAATCCAGATGACACGAGTGCACGAAGTGGCCTGCCGTTTTTTTGGAAATTTTACTTTTTACTGGATGCGCAATCATTCATCTGAGCCCAGTGGAGCCAAGCCGGGAAAATAGCAAAAGAAAAAAAAAATGAGCACAACGAGTACAAAAAGCCAGTGCACAATCCTTGTCTTCAAAAAATCTAATTTATACAGGGTGATTCTTGCGTTCATCGAAAAAGCGACTTTTCGTTTACAACAGCAGGCTGAGTGGCTTTCTAGATTTCTGTTAGGGCCTACTCCTGCAGTTTTTTTCATTTTTTCAAACTTGGGTGACGTTCAAAAGATGCATGGACTTCAACTCCCAGAATGCCCCAGCAGATCGACACATCTTATAATAGAGCCTTACCCTGTTACAGGTATATGTGGTGACGATTGTAAAGTGGTTCACCTACTTGTCCAACTTGATTTGGCAACCTTTTTTCAATGTTTGATAATAGCCACCCCCAAAAAAGGTCCTAAAATGGGATTGGTCAGGTGGATAGCCTGTTTTTATGACAATTGCAGCTTACGATGATAA
This sequence comes from Crotalus tigris, assembly GCF_016545835.1. Taxonomy (NCBI): domain Eukaryota; kingdom Metazoa; phylum Chordata; class Lepidosauria; order Squamata; family Viperidae; genus Crotalus; species Crotalus tigris. Next base: position 1,562,158 of record NW_024100516.1, on the reverse strand, counting down.
TGGTCTTATGGTTAAATCAAGGGATCCAGAAAAAAAAGCATGTCTCACCACAAACCTCTAGATGGCAGCAGAGATCCAAAATGGCTGGATTTTTTCAAGCACCACTCTAATGGCCTCTTGCAGAAAGGAAGGGGAGCTACAGGTGGTCCTTGACTTACGACCACAATTGACAGTCGTTAAGTGAGTTTTGCCCCACTTTATGACCTTTCTTGCCACAGTTGTTAAGTGAATCTCTGCAGTTGTTAAGTGAGTAACACGGTCGTTAAGCGACTCTGGCTTTGCTTGTCAGAAGTTCACAAAAGGAGATCACGTGAGCCCGGGACACTGCAACCGTCATAAGGACGAGTCAGTTGCCAAGAGTCCGAATTCTGATCACATGACCCTGGGGAGGCTGCAATGGTCACAAGTGGGAAAACCAATCATAGATTACTTTTTCCAATGCCACTTTGAATGGTCACTAAATGAATGCTTATAAGTTGAGGACTGCCTGTATTCGATCGCCAGTCGCTTAGAGGGAGGGGGGGAAAGCCCGTTTATTTTTCACATTACAGGTAGTCCTCGCCTTAACGACCCCAACTGAGCCCAGCATTTATGTTGCTAAGTGAGACATGGGTTGAGTTTTGCCCCGTTTTTATGACTTTTTTGGCCACATTTGTTAAGTGAGCGACTGCAGTTGTTAAATGAGTCCCATGGTTGTTAAGCGAATCTTGTCAGAAGGTCACAAAAGTGGATCGCCAGACCCCGGGACACCGTCATAAATATGAGTCAGTTGCCAAACATCTGACTTCTGATCGTGTGACCCTGGGGACACCGTAGTGATCATAAGCGTTTGAAAAATGGTCGCAAGTCGGTTTTTTTGCCAGCGCTGAGGTAACTTTGAACCATCGCTAAACAAACGGTTGTAAGTTGAGGACCACCTGTACAGCAAGCCAGAGTTTAGCCTGGATAAAAGCAAGCCGAGAGACCTCGTTACGGTGGTGGAATTAAAAAGAAATTGACCTCAGAAGCCCTCGATGGAGATGGAGAGGGATGGAGGAGGACAATGGCGGACTGGGGGCCTCGTCACATAAGAGCAGGAGTGTCAAACTCAATTTCATTGAGGGCCGCATCAGCATTGCAGTTGCCCTGGGGGGGGGGTTGTGGCCAGGATGGGTGCGGCCTACTGCAGTGTTTCCCAAACTTGACAATTTTAAGGCATGAGGACTTCAACTCCCAGAATTCCACAGCCAGCAACGCTGGCTGTGGAATTCTGGGAATTGAAGTCCACATGCCTTAAAATTGTCAAGTTTGGGAAACACTGGCCTACTGGGTGGGCATGGATGGAGTGGGTGTGGCCTACTGGGTGGGCGTGGCCAGCTCTACATCATTCGCATCAAGGGTGCCTGTGGGGGCCTGGGCAGGAGTAGGACAGATCTGAGGGTCTCTGGCAGAAGCGGGTGGGACCGGGGCAAGCGCCAAGGCGTGGTCCACCGGGGCAAGTGCCAAGATGGCCACCACAAAATTGTACATTGGCTCCCGGCCAGCCTGGGCCAGGGCCAAGGCAGTGGGGGCCGTTCCCTCACTGTTTCCAGGATGGCTTCGCGGGCCACATGAAGCCACTTTGCGAGCTACATCCAACTATGATGGCTTGTCAATCAAGGCTTGGCATGTTGTTCAAGAGGGTGAGGCTTAGAGCCACGGAGCTCAGATGAAGCTATTCCTTCACACAGCAGGTCAAAGGGCCTACGACGCACAAAATCACAAGTCAGGATCAGTTGATTCCTTTGCAAAGGGTGCGAAACCCACTTCAATCATCTCTGCGGCTGCGGGAAAAATGAACAAATCACTTGACAGCTTTTTTTTCCGAGCATAATCTGTGATGGCAGCGCGGTGAATAAAACAATTTCATACAGTTAGTCCTCAACTTACAAACATTATAGAATATACAAAATATAGTATGGGTGCTACCTTGCTCAATAGTAGCAACTGTGAGAGGGATCTCGGAGTCCTAGTGGACAATCACTTAAACAGGAGCCAGCCGTGTGCTGCAGCTGCCAAAAAAGCCAACACTGTGTTGGGCTGCATTAACAGAGGGATAGAATCAAGATCAGGTGAAGTGTTAATACCACTTTACAAGGCCTTGGTAAGGCCACACTTGGAATCCTGCATCCAGTTTTGGTCACCATGATATAAAAAAGATGCTGAGACTCTAGAAAGAGTACAGAGAAGAGCAACAAAGATGATCAGGGGACTGGAGGCTAAAACATACCCTGGAATTGGGTATGTCTAGTTTAATGAAGAGAAGGACGAGGGGGGACATGATAGCAGCCTTCCAATATCTCAGGGGCTGCCCCAAAGAAGAGGGAGTCAAGCTCTTCTCCAAAGCGCCTGAAGGCAGGACAAGAAGCAACTGAGGGAAACTAACCAAGGAGAGAAGCAACCTAGAACTAAGGAGAAACTTCCTGACAGTGAGAACAATTAATCTGTGGAACAACCTGCCTCCAGAAGCAGTAAATGCTCCAACACTGGAAGTTTTTAAGAAGAGACTGGGCAGCCATTTGTCCGAAATGGTATAGGGTTTCCCGCCTGAGCAGGTGGCTGGACTTATACCCATTTCAGACAAATGGCTGTCCAATCTCTTCTTAAAAACGTCCATTGTTGGAGCATTCACAACTTCTGGAGGCAGGTTGTTCCACTTTATTGTTCTAGCAGCTAATATTAATTGTTAGTATTGTGGCCTAATTTGGCCGGAATATCATACAAATAGTCCTCCATTTACAACCGTTGGTTTAGGAACCATTCAAAATTACAAGAAAACTGAAAGAAGGGACTGGTCCTCGAACTTATGACCGTTGCAGCATCTCCATGGACACATGATCAAAATTTGGGCCCTTGGCAAGGTGCAGCTATTTACGACGGTTGCAGCATCCCGGCTGGCTTCTGACAAGTAGTCAATGGGAGAAGCTGTTTTTCGCTTAACGACGGCAAGATTCACTTAATGACTGCATTGTTTTACTTAACAGCTGCGGGGGAAAACATGACTGTAAAAATCAGGCACAACTGAACCGAACAACCGCAACAGAGATTCTGACCTCAGTGGCGTCGTAAATCGAGGATGAACTTTAGAAAAATCTTTGAGACCTTGGCCCTTCTAAGACCTGTGGGCTGGCTGGGGAATTGTGGGCGTTGAAACCCACACGTCTTAAAGTTGAAATTCCACTTAAAGTCGAAATTCTACGCCTGGAATACTGCAGCCAATTTTGGTCACCTTATCGCAAAAAAGACGTTGGGAGTTTGGAAAAAGTTCAGAGAAGAGCAACTAAGGTGATCCAAGGCCTGGAGACCAAACCATACGAAGAACGGCTGCGGGACTTGGGTTTGGCTAATCTAAAGAAAAGAAGAAATAGGGCAGACAGGATAGCAGCATTCCAGTATTTGAGGACTGCCACAAAGAAGAGGGAGTCAGGTTGTTCACCAGAGCACCAGAGGGAAGGACGAGAAACAATGGTTGGAAACTGAGCAAGGAGAGAAGCAACCTGGAATTAAGGAGAAACTTCCTGACAGTGAGGCCAATCAACCAGTGGAACAGCTTGCCACCAGAAGTTGTGGGCGCTCCATCACTGGAGATATTTAAGAAGAGACTGGACATTCACCTGTCTGAGACGGTATAGGTTCTCCTGCTTGAATAGGGGGCTGGACTAGAAGACCTCCAAGGTCCCTTCCAGCTCTATTCTATTCTATTCTATTCTATTCTATTCTATTCTATTCTATTCTAAAGGATGGAGATGCCCGTTTTATAGACATCTTTGAAAAGCAGAAAAATGAACCCCCTCCGCCCCCCCAAAAATAAGATTTCACCTAATCAAGCTTAGCTCGTTGTATAAATGCAGCCAGGGGTCCAACTAAGCCCACCCCACCAATCTAAGAAGCACATTTGACTCTTAAGCCACCAATGCTGGTTTATACTTTTCCTTCTTGGTCAGATTCGCAGGGGCTCTCTGCGTGGCTTGGCTGGCACAGGGAAGGGGAAAGCTAGGGGCCAGGGGTTGAGGGGGAGGGGTCTCCGTGATTTGGGGAAGGGTTTCAGCTGGAGGAGGAGGAGGAGGAGGAGGAAGAGGAGGAGGAGGAGGAGGAGGAGGAGGAAGAGGAGGAGGAGGAGGAGGAAGACTGGGCTGCCATCATCTGGGCCTCTTATAGGTCAGCCAGCTCCTCGGAGGTGGCCTTGGGCCCTCCTGCTGATCTTGTGGTCACCTTGAACTGGCGGCGCAGGAACCCGCCGTAGCGTTTCTGCTTGTCCCACTTGAGTTTGGGACGGATCCTGCGCATGAAGCCCCCGTAACGTTTTTGTAGCTCCTCCAGGTCACTCCCATCCTCTTCCTCCTCCTCCTCCTCCTCCTCCTCCTCTTCCTCCTGCTCCTCAGTACCCACCACCCCGGAGCCTCGCTTGGGGAATTTGCGGAGGAAGCCTCCGTAGCGTTTCCTCTCCGCCTTGAGAGAGCTCAGATCTGGTTCTCCCTCTCGGCGAGAGACCACATCTCTAATATCCAGCATCTCTAGATTGTCTTCATCTGCCTCTGGCTCTGGGCCTATCCTCTCCCCGGTCCTCTGGAAGAAGCCCCCGTAGGAGTGGCTGACATCTCCCTTGGTGAGGACACTCTGTTGGAGAAAATGGGGGAGGGGAGAGGAAGAGGAGGAGGAGGAGAGAGGGGAGGGAAGGGGAAGAGAAGAGAAGAGAAGAAAAAGGAAATATAATGTAAGAAGGAAAGAGGAGAAGAAAAGAAAAGAGAAGAGAGAAGGAAATATAAAATAAGAAGGAAGGAGGAGAGCAGAGCAGAGAGAAGAGAAGAGAAGAGAAAATATAATATAAGAAGGAAGAGAAGAGGAGAAGAGAAGAGAAGGAAATATAATGTAAGAAGGAAAGAGGAGAAGGAAGAGAAGAGAGAAGGAAATATAAAATAAGAAGGAAGGAGGAGAGCAGAGCAGAGAGAAGAGAAGAGAAGAGGAGAAGAGAAGAGAAAATATAATATAAGAAGGAAGAGAAGAGAAGAGAAGAGAAGAGAAGAGAAGGAAATATAATGTAAGAAGGAAAGAGGAGAAGAAGAGAAGAGAGAAGGAAATATAAAATAAGAAGGAAGGAGGAGAGCAGAGCAGAGGGAAGAGAAGAGAAGAGAGAAGGAAATATAATGTAAGAAGGAAAGAGGAGAAGAAGAGAAGAGGAGAGGAGAGGAGAGAAAAGAGAGAAGGAAATATAAAATAAGGAGGAGAGCAGAGCCGAGGGAAGAGAAGAGGGAAAAGAAGAGAAAAGAGAAAAGAAGGAAATATAAAATAGGAAGGAAGGAGCAGAGCAGAGGGAAGAGAAGAGAAGAAAAGAGAAGAGGAGAGGAGAGAAAAGAGAGAAGGAAATATAAAATAAGAAGGAGGAGAGCAGAGCCGAGGGAAGAGAAGAGAAGAGAAGAGGGAAAAGAAGAAAAAAGAGAAAAGAAGAGAAGAGAAGAGAAGGAAATATAAAATAAGAAGGAAGGAGCAGAGCAGAGGGAAGAGAAGAGAAGAGAAGAGGGAAGGAAATAGAATATAAGAAGGAAGGAGGAGAGGAGAAGAGGAGGGGAGAGGAGGAGGGGAGAAAAAATGGAAGAGAAGAGAGAAAAAAAGAAAAGAAGTGTTGAGCCATATTCATCATCAACCTGTTCCAGAGGCGGGCCAACTCTTTCCTCATGTTATAAGCCACAATTCAAAGTCTGACTCTGACCTGGAATCTGACTGTGCTGAGCCTGTTCTTCTGGCTGGTCAGCCTCAGGAATCAAGAAGTCAGGATCCCATGGAGGCTGATCATCCCCAGCATCTCCTGGTCAGCTGGAGCACTCAGAAGAAGAGGGACAAAGCCCAAGTCTAGACATCTATAGCAGCGGCTCTCAATGAGGCTTCTCAGGTTGGGTAACAAACCGCTTCAGAATTTCCAATTGTTTCACACACACACACCCTCCATGGTCATATAACCACATTTTGGGCACTCGGCAACACAACACAATACAACACACGCGGTTTCATGTGTACACAGAGTCTGTGGTCATGTTTTACAATGGCTTTGCTGAAAATCAGCATTTATTTCCAGTGAAAAAATGGCTTTGCTTAACGACCAGTGTTCATTTAACGGCCTGTGGAAAAATGGTCATAAAATCGGGTCGGTGAGATGACATACCAACCCATTTCACCACTGCCCCAAGATATGACGGTAATGGGCAGGCTCCATTACAGTCATATGTTGAGGACTATCTCTAAGCAAAGGGCAAGGGTAATAGCAGCCAGGTGGCTATGCGTAGTCCTCAACTTACGACCACAATGGAGTCCCAAGTTTCTGTTGCTAAGTGAGACTTAATAAATTTTGCCCCGTTTTACTATCTTTCTTTTGATCACGTGACCGTGGGGGACACTTCAACCGTCGTAAGAGAGAAAAATGGTCCTAAGTCTCTTTTTTCCATGCCGTTGTGATTTCCAACGGTCACTAAATGAATTGTTGTAAATCGAGGATTACGTATAGCCACCTGGCTGCTATTACCCTGGCCCTTTGCTTAGAGATAGTCCTCAACATATGATTGTAATGGAGCCTGCCCATTACCGTCATATGTTAGGGCAGTGGTGAAATGGGTCGGTATCAGTAGTGGGATTCAGCCAGTTCACACCGGTTCAGCAGAACCGGTAGCTAAATTTTACTGAGTTCAGAGAACCAGCTGAATGCACACTGCTTCCGGAAATCCAGTCTAGGCCTCAGTGGCCTAGAGGAGGCTTTCCAGGCCTAGAACGGTCCACAGGAAGTACATGGATGCCACTTCTGGAAATCTGTTCTAGGCCTCGGAGTCAGGGAGGAGGCCTCCCAGGCCTAGAACAGCCCACCGGAAGTGCATGGATACCAATTCTGGAAGTCCATTCTAGGAGGCAGGGAGGAGGCCTCCCAGGCCTAGAATGGCCCACCGGAAGTGCATGGATGCCACTTCCGGAAGTCCGTTCTAGGCCTTGGAGGTCCAGGCCTGCATCCAATAAGAGAACTAGTTATTCAGGTATTTGAATCCCACCATTGGTCGGTATGTCATATCACCAACCCGATTTTATGACCATTTTTTCATGCTGACGAGAGAAAATGCTGCTGGTGTGTCCCAATCCTGACAGTTAGAACAATTAACCAGTGGAACAAGCTGCCTCCAGAAGCGGTGAATGCTCCAACACTGGAAGTTTTTAAGAAGAGACTGGACAGCCATTTGTCCGAAATGGGATAGGGTTTCCTGCCTGAGCAGGGGGTTGGACTTGATGACCTCCAAGGTACCTTCCAACTTTATTGTTGTTGTTGTTGTTGTTGTTGTTGTTGTTGTTGTTATTATTATTATTATTATTATTATTATTATTTTGGATCATCGCACAGTCAGCCAGATGTTCAGCCTGGATTTGGCATTTTTGTCTACCTATCGAGTCCTTACCCAGGACCTGGGATAGGCAGATGTGGGTGTTTGATGGTATTACAGACATCGTCGCAGGATGGAAGCAGTTCCTAGCAAGGCCGCCTTTTGCAACTGACTAATAGCGAATTTGTCAATGCCAATGGTGTTCAAGTGGTGCTCCAGTTGTTTTGGGATTGCACCCAAGGTGCCTATGACTATTGGTACTACTCTTGCTTGCTTTTGCCACAGTCTTTCTATTTCTATTTGTAGGTCTTTGTATTTTGTTATCTTCTCCAGTTCTTTCTCGTCTATTCTGCTGTCTCCAGGCACTGCCACATCCACGATCCAGACTTTTTTGTCTTTCTTATCGACAATTGTTAAGTCTGGGGTGTTATGTTGCAGGTGCTTGTCTGTTTGAATTCTGAAGTCCCAGAGCAGTTTAATTTTATCATTTTCTATGACTTTCTCTATTTTATGATCCCACCAGTTTTTGCTTACAGGCAAATGATATTTTTTTGCAGATCTTCCAATGCACCACTGTTGCTACTTTGTCATGACGCTGCTTGTAGTCAGTCTGGGCGACATATTATTATTATTATTATTATTATTATTATTATTATTATTATTATTATTATTATTATTATTATTATCAATCATCGCACAGTCAGCCAGATGTTCAGACTGGATTTGGCATTTTGTCTATTATTATTATTATTATTATTATTATTATTATTATTAACAAACGGGGCAAAAAACATTGTAAAGTGGGGCCAGGCTCACTTAAGAAATTTCTGGGCTCCCTTGCGGTCGTTACGTCGAGGACCACCTGAAAGGGGCAGGCTCCATTACTGTCGTAAGTTGAGGACCACCTGATTTCAGGCCTCTTCAGACAAGCCCTCTTACTAGGCCTTTCCCTCACATTGCTGTCTGCGGTATTCTTCCTAAAACTGAGGTAAATCTGGTCAACTTTCAATATTGTGTGTGTATTAATATCTTTTCACACTCACCTGGGATCTGCCAGTGTCATCCTCCTCCATCGGAAACGAAGTTAAGACCGAGAAAAGTCGCTCACATTTACGCCATTCAACACTGGATCCCAAGCTACCTTGGCACCCCAAAGCGCAGCGCTGCAAAAAAAAAAAAAAGCCAAGAGAATTACAGGCAGTCCTCAAATTACGACCGTTCGTTGGGTGACCATTTGAAGTTACAGCAGCGCTGAAAAAAGGGACTTAACAACTGGTTTTTCACTCTTACAACCCATTGCAGCATCCCTCCGTGGTCACGTGGTGAAAATTGAGCCGCTTGGCCACTAACTCATAGTTATGACGGTTGTCGTGTCGTGCGATCCCTTTTTGCGACCTTTTGAGAAGCAATGTCCCTGGGGGAAGCCAGATTCACTTAACAACCGGGTTACTAGCTTAACAACTGCAGAGATTCACTTAACAACTGTGGCAAGGAAGGTCGTAAAATGGAGCAAAACTCATTTCACAAGTGACTTGCTTAGCAACGGAAATTTTGGGCTCAGCTGTGGTTGTAAGTCGACCTGTATTTTATTTCTTTATTAAGCTCCTGCATTACCTATCACACTCATAGGAGTGTGGGTGGTTTACAACAATGCATTGTCTTTATTTGGGACCCCAGGGACCTCCTAGCCATCACATGGAACAAAAATCGGCTTGGCTTCCGGTTTTCTACTTTATTCTCAGGATGCTGGAGAATTTCTTTCTAATTTTTTTTTGGGGGGGGGGCGGTTAATTTTGAACTTTCTTTCTGGTGGCCAAGATAGCCAAGGATGCTATGGGTGAGGATGGGGTCTCCTGTAATATGCTTTTCCACCCTTCTGAAACTTGTGCAGACAGGGATGGTCATAAAAACTCAAAATGGTGGCTCTGGCCGTACAATTAAACCCTTCCTCTTTTTAAATATGTATGGCGGTGTCAATTCAACAGGTTTGGCTGCTGTGCTGGGCTTCTTAATACCAGTTTACAAGGCCTTGGTAAGGCCACACTGGGAAAGGGGCATCCAGTTTTGGTCACCACGATGTAAAAAAGATGCTGAGACTCTAGAAAGAGTGCAGAGAAGAGCAATAAAGATGATTAGGGGACTGGAGGGTAAAGCATATAAGGAACGGTTGCTGGAACTGGGTAGGTCTAGTTTAATGAAGAGAAGGACGAGGGGGGACAGGATAGCAGTCTTCCAATATCTCAGGGGCTGCCCCAAAGAAGAGGGAGTCAAGCTATTCTCCAAAGAAAAGGCTGCTGGAATTGGGTATGTCAGCCTAGATCCAACAGAACCAATTGCCTGGGCACCTAATCCCTGTCTTGACCCTTGGCAAAACAGCACTACTACTACTACTACTACTACTACTACTACTACTACTACTACTAATAATAATAATAATAATAATAATAATGATAAAGTTGGAAGGGATCTTGGAGGTCATCTAGTCCAACCCCCTCCTCAGGCAGGAAAGCCTATACCATTTCGGACAAATGGCTGTCTGGTCTCTTCTTAAAAACTTCCAGTGTTGGAGCATTCACCGCTTCTGGAGGCAGGTGGTTCCACTGGTTAATTGTTCTCACTGTCAGGAAGTTTCTCCTTAGCTCTAGGTTGCTTCTCTCCTTGATGAGTTTCCAGTGTTGTGGCCAACCTCTGCTGTAACTTACTAGCGGGTCGATGGGCTTCTCTGCATCCTGGCTGTGAAGGACACACAGGGAACACCGAGAGACACAGTCCCAAGAAGCTGAGAAAGCCACGTGGAGATAGAGAGCCAGTCCCCAAAGTTGCCAGTCCATGCTTGCCAGAAGCTACCTGGAGGAAAGACAAGTTAAGAATTAAGAGCAATTACGCATCAATGGAAGAGAATATTTCTAACTCAGGGCTGAACTGTGGGGTCGTTGGTGCTCTCTGAGCTTGGTTGTTTTCTTGCGGACATTTCATGACCCAGCTAGATAACATCATCAGTGCTAGAAGGGAGGAGGAGGAGGAGAAGGAGGAGGAGGAGGAGGAGGAGGTACAAGAGGAGGAGGAGGAGGAGGAGGAGGAGGAGGAGAAAGAAGAGGAGGAGGAGGAAGACTGTGGGGTCCTTGGTGCTCTCTGAGCTTGGTTGTTTTCTTGCGGACATTTCATGACCCAACTAGGTAACATCATCAATGCTAGAAGGGAGGAGGAGGAAGGAGGAGGAGGACTGTGGGGTCCGTGGTGCTCTCTGAGAGTGGTTTTCTTGCAGACATTTAATTACCCAACTAGGCAACATCGTGCTAGAAGGGAGGAGGAGGAGGAGGAGGAGGAGGAGGAGGAGGAGGAGGAGGAGGAGGAGGAGGAGGAGGAGAAGAAGAAGAGGAGGAGGAGGAGGAAGAAGAAGAAGAAGAGGAGGAGGAGGAGGAGGACTGTGGGGTCCTGGGTGCTCTCTGAGCTTGGTGGTTTTCTTGCAGATGTTTCATGTCCCAACTAGGTGACATCATCAGTGCTAGATGGGAGGAGGAGGAGGAGGAGGAGGAGGAAGAAGAAGAAGAGGAGGAGGAGGAGGATGGCTGTGGGGTCCGTGGTGCTCTCTGAGCTTAGCGGTTTTCTTGCAGACATTTCATTACCCAACTAGGCAACATCATGCTAGAAGAGAGGAGGAGAAGGAGGAGGAGGAGGAGGAGGAGGGCTGTGGGATCCTGGGTATCTGAGCTCAATTGTTTTCTTACAGATGTTTCATGTCCCAACTAGGTAACATCATCAGTGCTATAATGATGCACTGATGATGTTACCTAATTTTGTAATGAAACGTCAAGCTCAATGAGCACCAAGGAGTCCTCAGTCCTCCTTCTCCTTCTCCTCCCCCCCACTCCCTTCTAGCACTGATGATGTTCCCTAGTTCGGTCATGAAATGTCTGCAAGAAAACCACCAAGCTCAGAGAGCACCAAGGACCCCAGAGTCCTTCTCCTCCTCTTTCTCTTCCTCCTCCTCCTCCTCCTCCTCCTCCTCCCCACTCCCTACTAGCACTGATGTCCTCTTCTCCTTCTCTTTCTCCTTCTCCTCTTCCTGCCTACTAGCATTGATGATGTTACCTAGTTTGGATAATGAAATGTCTGCCAAAAAAAAAGAACTAAGCTCAGAGAGCACCAAGGACTCCATAGTCCTTGTCATCCTTGTCCTCCTCCCCCTCCTCCTGCTCCTCCTGCTTCTCCTGCTCCTCCCCCTCCTCCTCCTCCCTGCAAACCTCACTCCCTTCTAGCACTGATGACGTTACCTAGTTCGATCATGAGACGTCTGCAAGAAATCCATCTTCTTTCCTTTGAAAATGGAACACCCAAAGACCGAGACTTTCTCAGATGCGTGCACCAACACTTAGCTTACACGCTTCGTCCCTCAACTGGCAGGCCATTCTCGTGACCTCAGACTCAAACTAGGCCCGGTCCGGATCCGTGTCCTGAATTCCATTCGGAAGCTTAACCTTCTTCCCGGATGACAGAGTGGACTTTCTTAGCAAACGGTCCCTTAATTGGGGCTGATGGGAGAAATAGAACTAACACTCCGATATTCATTTGTGCTAAATTAAGCCGTAATTTGAATGATACGCATTATCATATGTCAAATTATCAGCCTCGGCAGAACATAAATTACGCCGAGCTGCTGGCTTCGGCAAAGTGGCACGAATCACGATCCAATCCCAATCATTTGGCGTTCCTCATCTGCTGATTCCAAATTGCCTTAAGAGCGTTAATTAATGGAGCCTCAGAACATGATGGAAAGATCTGAGGGCCGCCATTCGGGGCTGCCCGTTACACACACACACAAACACACACACACACACACACCCTACAGAGTGTGGGCTTCGGATCACAAACTCAAAAGTCTGTAAATTGTTCGTACTCAGGGTGGAAGAAATAGGGTTCTTGTTTTCACAAGAGACTCTAAAACAGTGGTTCTCAACCTGTGGGTCAGAACCCCATTTGGGGTCGAACGACCATTTCACGGGGGTTGCCAAACAACGCAGTCTGCCATTTTTTCCCCCCTTTTCCTTAGCTGTGCTACTCCCTTTTATTCTATTGGCTTTTGAAAGCCAATAGAATAGACTCTCTTGAATAGAGTCTAATTCTATTGGCTTTCCAAAGCCAATAGGGATTGTCCAGGCTGTCTCTGCCCTGCTGAGCCCGCCAAAAGTCCCAGTCTGCAAACGGTGCTGCACCAGTTGAGTAGTCCTCGACTTACGACCGGTTGAGTAGTCCTCAACTTACGACCGGTTGGGGGGTCGCGGCATTAAAAAGGTTGAGAACCACTGCTCTAAAAAGATAAATCTCAAATTCAAGAAGTGCCAGAATAGGCAGATCCCAGATCAGAATGGGTTAAAAAAAAAAATCAAGATGGCAGCCCCAACCGTGAGATCAAAGCGAGGTGGGTTGGGCTGAGAGAGAATGATTGGCCCAACGTCACCCAGCCATCTTATATCCCTAAGGCAGAACTAGAACTCACAATTTACTGGTGATTGGCCCAAGGTCACTCAGCCAGCTTTCATCCCTAAGGCGGGACTAGAACTCACAGTCTCCAGTTGATTGGACTAAAGTCACCCAGACAGCTTTTGTGCCTACGGCAGAACTTGAACTCACAGTCTCCAGGTGATTGGACTAAAGTCCGCCAGATGGCTTTTGTGCCTAAGGCGGGACTAGAATTCTCAGTCTCCTGAAGATTGGCCCAAAGTCACCCAGATGGCTTTTGTGCCTATGGCAGAACTTGAACTCACAGTCTCCAGATGATTGGATTAAAGTCTCCCAGATGGCTTTTATGCCTGAGGCGGGACTAGAACTCCCAATCTCCTGATGATTGGCCCAAAGTCACCCAGTGGGCTTTTGTGCCTAAGGCAGAACTAGAACTCACAGTCTCCAGGTGATTGGACTAAAGTCTCCCAGATGGCTTTTATGCCTGAGGCAGGACTAGAACTCCCAATCTCCTGATGATTAGCCCAAAGTCACCTAGTGGGCTTTTGTGCCTACGGCAGAACTAGAACTCCCAGTCTCCAGGTGATTGGACTAAAGTCACCCAGTGGGCTTTTGTGCCTGAGGTGAGACTAGAACTCACCGTCTCCTGGTGATTGGCCCAAAGTCACCCAGCCATCTTATATCCCTAAGGCGGAACTAGAACTCACAATTTACTGGTGATTGGCCCAAAGACACCCAGCCAGCTTTCATCCCTAAGGCAGGACTAGAACTCACAGTCTCCTGGTGATTGGTTCAAAGTCACCCAGTCACATAGCCCTAACTTGACTAATTGCCTGTATCACTTCAGTTTTGCCAAAGACGAATGGAATTTCTTTGCCCTTCTTTTCACGGGTTTGAGTGTGTGGCTGGGCTAACGTCTTTGCCTAACTCTGTGGCAGCTGACACACCCCACAACTGGGTGCCCTCACATGCTTCCCACCACAACAATGCATCACCACATTTTCGGGGTTCAGGCTAACACTGAAACTCTGAGTCTCCAGAATCAGGTTGATCTGTAACAGTTGCTTTACAAGATATTTTCTGAGGTGGAAAAAAATCTGAATAGTTCAGGGGTTCTCAACCTTGGCAACTTTAAGACTTGTGGACTTCAATTCCCAGAATTCCTCAGCCAGCTTTGCTGGCTGAGGAATTCTGGGAGTTGAAGTTCACAAGTCTTAAAGTTGCCAAGGTTGAGAACCCCTGGAATAGTTGAAGGAAAAGTCTCTTCCTTTCAAAAAAAAAAAAGTCAATTATTTCAATATATAATCAAAAACAATTGCAATCAATTGCACCAACCAAATACAGGGTGATTATTTTTTTAAAAAATACATTCATTATAGTGATTCAAATAAATAAAACAGAATAGAATGGAAAAAAGAATGAATGAAAAAGATGCATATTATACTGGTTTGTATCAATATGGAATTACTTCAGTCCTGAAGCTTGTTCTTAAATCTAGGCCATGTAAAGACATACTGTTCCATCTTCTCATTTTTAAAATGGAGGGGCTTTTCAAAATACATGAGACATTCATGTCCCAGATCCGTTTCTTAATATCAAGAGGATAAGTTTCTTTCTGTAAGGTCTTCCTTTTTGCTAAGCCCCAAAGAATCAAAGATCTTCATAAAATGGGAAACTCCATATTTTAGAAATGTAATTGAACAGCCTATTTAATAATAATAATAACAACAACAACAACAACAGCAACAAAATACAAAGACCTACAAATAGAAATAGAAAGACTGTGGCAAAAGCAAGCAAGGGTAGTACCAATAGTCATAGGCTCCTTGGGTGCAATCCCAAAACAACTGGAGCACCACTTGAACACCATTGGCATTGACAAATTTGCTATTAGTCAATTGCAAAAGGCGGCCTTACTAGGAACTGCTTCTATCCTGCGACAATACCTGTAATACCATCAAACATCCACATCTGCCTATCCCAGGTCCTGGGTAAGGACTCGATAGGTAGACAAAATGCCAAATCCAGTCTGAACATCTGGCTGACTGTGCGATGATCCATAAAATAATAATAGTAATAGTAGTAATAAAGTTGGAAGGGACCTTGGAGGTCATCTAGTCCAACCCCCTGCTCTGGCAGGAAATCCCTATACCATTTCAGACAAATGGCTGTCCAGTCTCTTCTTAAAAACTTCCAGCGTTGGAGCATTCACAGCTTCTGGAGGCAGATTGTTCCACTGGTTAATTGTTCTAACTGTCAGGAAGTTTCTCCTTAGTTCTAGGTTGCTTCTCTCCTTGATGAGTTTCCATCCGTTGCTTCTTGTCCTGCCTTCAGGCACTTTGGAGAATAGCTTGACTCCCTCTTCTTTGTGGCATTTCTCTCTTTATTTATTCAATTTCCCCCTCCCCCTTAAAAGTCAGATTAAAATATGATTTAAATCAAAACAGCTAGGGATGAATAGAGGATTCTGAACATTCCAGGTGGATTGGACTTGTCCAAGGCTCATGAAACTGATAACTGCGTAATAAATTATAGCCACTTCTGCGTATCAATATCATTCACAATTTACAAATTGCACAGTGGGATTGAACAGAGATTAGATTGCCGTGTCCCAAGAGATTTACAAGAAAAGGTTGGACATGCATTTGTCTGAGATGGTAAATAACAGGGGTAGGCAATCTTGGCTCTTTTATGACTTGTGGACTTCAACTCCCAGAATTCCTGAGCCAGCATAGGGGAACTATGGCCCCCTCATGACTGGTGGACTTCAACTCCCAGAATTCCTGAGCCAGCATGGCTCAGCTTGGAAACCTCTCCCTTTCCCCTCAGCATGGCTGGCTCAGGAATTCTGAGAGTTGAAGTCCACCAGTCATAAAAGAGTCAATATTGCCTACCCCTGTCCTAAGTCCTCCTGTTCTAAGTGGTGAGCCTCCTAGACCAGGGGTAGGCAACCTTGGCTCTTTTATGACTGGTGGACTTCAACTCCCAGAATTCCTGAGCCAGCCTGGCTCAGCTTGGAAACCTCTCCCTTTTCTCTCAGCGTGGCTGGCTCAGGAATTCTGGGAGTTGAAGTCCACGAGTCATAAAAGGGCCAAGGTTGCCTACCTCTGTTATATACCCCTGGTATATAAGGACTCCTGTCTTGAGCTGGGGGTTGGACTAGAAGACCTCCAGAGCCCCTTCCAAGCCCTAGGATTCTAGGAGAAACAGCAGAACTTGGAAATCAAGCCTCTGACGATGGTGACTAAGAAATTGCATAGGTTCTCCTACTTTAGTAGGTGGGCTGCACTAGAAGACCTCCAAGGTCCCTTCCAGCTCTATTCTGATTAAGAGTAGTCAAGTGCTTGGGGGGGGGGAAATTAACTAAGAAGTATGTGAGATCCTGTGAAAGTTGGACCCCAAGAAAGGCTGAGCATCAAAGAATTGAGGCCTTTGAACTCTGGTGCTGGAGAAGACTCCTGCGAGTCCCCTGGACTGCAAGGCGTTCAAACCGGTCAGTCCTAGAGGAGATCAACCCCGACTGCTCTTTAGAAGGCCAGATCCTAAAGTTGAAATTCAAGGACTTTGGCCACCTAATGAGAAGGAAGGACTCACTGGAGAAGAGCCTGATGCTGGGAAAGATGGAGGGCAAGAGAAGAAGGGGACGACAGAGAAGGAGGTGGCTGGATGGAGTCACTGAAGCAGGAGGCGTGAGGTTCAATGGACTCCAGAAGATGGTAGAAGACAGGAAGGCCTGGAGGAACATTGTCCATGGGGTCACGATGGGTCGGACACGACTTTGCAATTAACAACAACAACAACATGTGAGATCCACCTAGACCCCTGACTTGGCATGCCTAATGTAGCTCCCCCTCCCAATTGTGAGAGCAGAACAAACTATTATAACTATGATAGGCAGCAAAGGTATAACTAACAGAGAATATAAGGTTTATGGTGAGAACATTTAATTGAATTGCCTCCGGAACGTGTGGGTGCTCCATCACTGGAGGTTTTTAAGCAAAGATTGTCCAGCCATTTGTCTGAAATGGCATAGAGTCTCCTGCTTGAGTAGGGGGTTGGAATAGAAGACCTCTAAGTTCCCTTCCAGTTTTATTCTGATGTAATGATTTATTTCCTGGTATTGTAGCCAAGGAGTTGCTCTCCATGGTGCTGAAATATAACTCAAGCGCTGTACTTTCCTACTGTGGATTTCGCTCGAGAAAGGAGGATGAGAATGCTGAACGATTTACAGAAAAGATACAGGTTAGTCTTCTTTTTTTAAAAAAAAAGTTTTATTAAAAGTTACAAAATAAACCCATTTGCCCTCCCCCAACCCCCACCCCCAGACTTCCCGGAACCAAATACAGGGTGTTTCAAACATATGAAACATAATCTAATTAAGTTAACAAATATATTAATCATAAGCTAAACAAGTTTAACAATTTATACAACAATTAAAATCATACTTAAACCTTAACTCCCTTTAAACCTTAATAACATATCATAAACAAAATCAGTTTATAATCAATTGTTATATAATAAATATTTTTTAATTTAAATATTATTAATAATACTTATTATTTAATCATAAAATAAGTGGAACTTTTCAGTTCCATATTTAATCTTAATATAATCTATCCATCTTCTCCATACCATAATATATCTTTCTTGTGTATGATCCTTTAGAAACCTTAAATGTCCATTCTTCTAATGTAGGCAACGAATCCTTCTTCCAGGTTAGTCTTCATCTTAACGACCAGAATTGAGCCCAAAATTTCTGTTACTAAGCGAGACAGTCATTAAGTGAGTTTTGCCCCATTGTACGACCTTTCTGTCCACTGCTGTTAAGTGAATCACTGCAGTTGTTAAGTAGTAGTAGTAGTAGTAGTAGTAGTAGTAGTAGTAGTAGTAGTAGTAGTAATAAATAATAATAATAATAACAATAATAATAAGACATCTGCCTATCCCAGGTCATTGGTAAGGACTCAATAGGTAGACAAAAATGCCAAATCCAGTCTGAACATCTGGCTGACTGTGCGATGATCAATAATAATAAAGTTGGAAGGGACCTTGGAGGTCATCTAGTCCAACCCCCTGCTCAGGCAGGAAACCCTATATACCAAGTAACACGGTTGCTAAGTGAATCTGGCTTCCCCATTGACTTTGCCTCTCAGAAGGTCGCAAAGGACACTGCGACCGTCATAAATACGAGTCGGTTGCCAAGCATCTGAATTTTGATCACATGCCCACAGGGGAGGCTGCAATGGCCGAAAGTGTGAAAAATGATTATAAGTCACTTTCTTCAATGCCATCGTAACTTTGAACAGTCACTAAATGAATGTTTGTAAGCAGAGGATTGCCTGTACGCCACCTAAAGCAGATGGGTTTTTTTTTTAATGTCAAACACAGCACACAGCACAATATAATAACAAAATAAATCAATACATTATCAGCCATAACAAACCGCACGGCCACAGGTCTAGTAGCGGGTAGCAAAACGCAGCAAGGAGCTGTGGCACCTTTTTAGCCTAACACACATTTTTACTACAAGGTGTAATTGTGTCCGTGTCCTGTACTAAGCCTTCTCCAATACTTGAATGTGGGGTTTAAATTGGGAGGAATTAAGGCAGGAAGTGGTGATAATGCAAATGTAGGTTAGAACATAGGAGCTAGATTAGAAGTACCTCATCCATTAGCGACTGCATTGTGTCAAAAAGCCATTGTGTTGGTTGAGTCCTTTCCAGATATCCTGAAACCTTTTGATGTAACGCCATTCCCCAGCCACTCCCTCTACAGCACTGGCAGAGTTTCATTGTCCCCAAAACAGCCACCTTGTGATCCAGAATCAAATGTCCTGGGAGATGATCTGGAGTGGTTCATACTCAAAGTAGAACTCAGTTATCCCTTAAGAAAGACGAGGGGTTTGAGGTGAAGGACACATGGCTTCCTTTTCCTACACCTTTATCCCGTTTTGCAGAACAACCAGGAGTCTGTCTAAAAAAACTTGCATTGGAGAAGAAAGGAAGGAAGGAAGGAAGGAAGGAAGGAAGGAAGGAAGGAAGGAAGGAAGGAAGGAAGGAAGGAAGGAAGGAAGGAAATAAAGGAGTGAGGGAGAGAGGGGGAGAGAGAGAGAGAGAAAGAAGAAAGAAAGAAAGAAAGAAAGAAAGAAAGAAAGAAAGAAAGAAAGAAAGAAAGAAGAAGGAAGGGAGAGAGAGAGAGAAAGAAAGAAAGAAAGAAAGAAAGAAGGAAGGAAGGAAAGAAAGAAGAGAAGGAAGGAAGGAAGAAGGAAGGGGGAGGAAGGAAGAAAAAGGAGGAAGGAAGGAAGGAGGGAAGAAGGGGAGAGAGGCAGAGAGGGCGGCAGGGAGGGATGGAAGGAGGAAAAAAGGAAAGATGAAGAGGGGGAGGGAGGAGGAGGAAGGAAGAAAGAAAGAAAGAAAGAAAGAAAGAAAGAAGGAAAGAAAGAAAGAAAGGAAGCAAGGAAGAAAGGAAGGAAGGAGTGAGGGAGGGAGGGGGGAGAGAGAGAGAAAGAAAGAAGAAAGAAAGAAAGAAAGAAAGAAAGAGTGAGGGAGAGAGAGAGAAAGAAAGAAAGAAAAGAAAGAAAGAAAGAAGAAGGAAGGAAGAAGGAAGGAAAGGAGAGAGAGAGAGAAAGAGAAAGAAAGAAAGAAAGAAAGAAAGAGGGAGAGAAAGAAAGAAAGAACAGAAAGAAAGAAAGAAAGAAAGAAAGAGAAAGAAAGAAAAGAAGAAGAAGAAGGAAGGAAGAAGGAAGGAAAGGAGAGAGAGAAAGAAAGAAAGAAAAAGAAAGAGGAAGGAAGGAAGGAAAGAAGGAAGGAAAGAAAGAAAGAGAAGGAAGGAAGGAAGAAGGGAGGGGGAGGAAGGAAGAAAAAGGAGGAAGGAAGGAAGGAGGGAAGAAGGGGAGAGAGGCAGAGAGGGAGGCAGAGAGGGATGGAAGGAGGAAAAAAGGAAAGATGAAGAGGGGGAGGGAGGGAGGAGGAGGAAGGAAGGAAGGAAGGAAGAAAGAGGGAGGGAGAGAGAGAGAAAGAAAGAAAGAACGGAAAGAAAGAAAGAAAAGAAAGAAAGAAAGAAAGAAAGAAAGAAAGAAAAGAAGAAGGAAGGAAGAAGGAAGGAAAGGAGAGAGAGAAAGAAAGAAAGAAAAAGAAAGAGGAAGGAAGGAAGGAAAGAAGGAAGGAAGGAAAGAAAGAAAGAAAGAGAAGGAAGGAAGGAAGAAGGGAGGGGGAGGAAGGAAGAAAAAGGAGGAAGGAAGGAAGGAGGGAAGAAGGGGAGAGAGGCAGAGAGGGAGGCAGGGAGGGATGGAAAGAGGAAAAAAAGAAAGATGAAGAGGGGGAGGGAGGGAGGAGGAGGAAGGAAGGAAGGAAGGAAGGAAAGAAAGAAAGAAAGAAAGAAAGAAAGAAAGAAAGAAAGAAAGAGGGAGGGAGGGAGGGAGGGAGGGAGGGAGGGAGGGGGAGGGAGGGAGGATGGAGTGAGGGAGATAGGATTTTGGCCACAGCTTGAAAGACTCTCATTTAAAGAAGTTTTCTCCTAAGGCGATCCAAAGACACCAAGTAAAGCAAGATGGCCAAAACAGGCCTCTTTTAATATCCCACGTCGTGGGGCCCATAAGTTGTTTCTCCCGAAAGACTGCTTCTCGGAGCCTTCCAATCCTCTACATTTCCCGCACCAAAGGATGGAAACCGATCGGTCCCCCCATCTTCCACGCCGTTTATCAGAACAGGCTCGGTTATTGATTGCCCTCGGAGTGCTTTAAATCTGCTTATTAAAGCCCAAAAGCAGCGCAGTCGTTTTCCTGCTGACAAGCTCGCCAAAAACCGAGGCCTTGCTAAGAATGTTCCCAGGCTCGCTTTGTGGCCAGAAACAATGATATAAATAGAGCCGCATTGTGAAAATGTTCCCAACACCAGGAAGACTTTCACATTCTAAATATATGGTAATAATATGTCACAGATGTAAAGAAATCGGTGGCCTTGGATGTCCATTTGAGGAGACTCGGCAGATCAGGCTGGGTTTGCAAAAAGGCCTAGCTTAATGAAGAGAAGGACGAGGGGGGACATGAGAGCAATCTTCCAATATTTGAGGGGCTGCCACAAAGAAGAGGGGGGGTCCACCTATTCTCCAAAGTGCCTGAGGACAGGACAAGAATCAACAGATGGAAACTGATCAAGGAGAGAAGCAACCTGGAACTAAGGAGAAACTTCCTGACAGTGAGAACAATTAACCAGTGGAACTACCTGCCTCCAGAAGCGGTGAATGCTCCAACACTGGAAGTTTTTAAGAAGAGACTGGACAGCCATTTGTCCGAAATGGTATAGGGTTTCCTGCCTGAGCAGGGGTTGGACTAGATGACCTCCAAGGTCCCTTCCAACTGTATTATTATTGTTGTTGTTTTGTTGTTGTTGCCTGAGCAGGGGATTGGACTAGAAGACCTCCAAGGTCCCTTCCATATCTATTATTTTTTTTTTATTGAATTTTTGAAATTTTACAAAAACAAAACAACCCATCCCCAAACCTCCCCAACCCTCCCATTCCCTCCCCCGACCTTCCCAGAGCTGAACATAGGCTTAAATGAAATTTCATCAAAAAAAAAAAATCTTAAAAAAAGATATAAACCATGAATAACTCTAAATATTAAATACATTAATTAAACAAATTATAAGATAATTAACAATAATATATATATAAAAAACATAGATACCAAAAAAATAATACTTAAGAGGAAAAAGAATAAAGAAAAGGAAAAAAGAAAAAGATAAAAGAAAGTATAATAAAAATAAAAAATAAAAATAAAAAAGGAATAAAATCTATAAGATATTTTAAATTTTAAATATAAGTTATTAAAAAACTAAATAATATTTTTAATATCCAACTTACATTGTATAAAATCTATCCATTTTTTCTATACCGCAACATACTTCTCTTGCGATTGATCCTTCAAGAAAGCCGAAATCTTTGCCATTTCCGCCAAATAAGAAACTTTTAAAAACCACTCTTGCAAAGTAGGCAAAGATTCCTTCTTCCAACATTGCCCTACTAACAACCTTGCAGCTGTAATTAAATTTAATGTGGTCTCTTTAGTATCACAATCAGTAACAATACCTAACAATACCTATTATTGTTGTTGTTGTTGTTGCCTGAGCAGGGGGTTGGACTAGAAGACCTCCAAGGTCCCTTCCATCATCATCATTATTATTATTATTATTATTAAAACTTCTTTTTTTTCCTGTTTTCAGCTCGCGGCCACGAGGATTAGGAGGCCACTGCATTGACATTTTAAAAAAATGAAAAAAGAAAAAAAATCAAACAGATGACTAATAGTTATCATATTATCGGTAAATGTTTTTATATGCTATGGAGTAAAAAAGAAAAGCATAAAATACGTCAATCCTATAACAGTGGTCTCAAGTCCGTTAGATTTTTTTTTTGTTATAGATTTTTTTTGTAAAAGAAGGTGTGCATTTTAGGTTTGTAATTTATTGTTAATAATAACAACAATAACAACAACAACAATAAATTACAAGCCTAAAATACACACCTTTTACAAAAAAAAAAAATCTAACGGACTTGAGACCACTGTTATAGGATGACGTATTTTATGCTTTTCTTTTTTATGCCCTAGCATATAAAAACATTTACCGATAATATGATAACTATTAGTCATCCGTTTGATTTTTTTTTTCTTTTTTCCATGTTTTAAAAAGGTCAATGCGGTGGCCTCCGCTAGCTGAGAACAGGAAAAAAAAAAGAAGTTCCAGGTCCTATTTTTGATATAAATAATATTGCAGGGGTGGATGACGGCGTAACAATTCATTCTGTTGGGTCAAAGTCAGCGTGGCAATTAAGCGCTCAAAGCCAATTAAGGAACAAAACCTTTTCAGTCTCTTTTGTGTGTGTTGTTGCCAGGGATAAAGTGAGAGAGAGAGAATTGTTTGCATCTAATGGATAGTCCTTGTCCATCCCTTGGGAGGTGATCTCTGGTTGCTATTGTGATTTACAACTGGAGGGTAAACTTTCTACAGACTGATAGAATCAGGACATGAAGCATAGAATCGTAGGACTGGAAGGGACCTTGAGAGGTCTTCTAGTCCAGCCCCCCCCCCCTGCTCAAGCAAGAGATCCTATACTATTTCAGACAGACGGCTGTCCAGTCTCTTATTGAAAACTTCCAGTGATGGAGCACCCACAGCTTCTGAAGACAAGCCGTTCTACCGATAGATTGTTCTCACTGACAATTTTTTCCCCCATTAGTTCTAGGCTGAATCTCTCCTTGATAAGAACAGAACGGAAAGACAGAGTTGGAAGGGACCTTAGAGGTCATCTAGTCCAACCCCCTGCTCAGGCAGGAAACCCTAGACCAGTGGTGGCGAACCTATGGCACAGGTGCCAGAGGCGGCACTCGGAGCCCTCTCTGTGGGCACGTGTGCCGTCGCCCCAGTCCTAGGCCTTCAGCTGGGTTTTATAAAACCTTTTCGCTTTAGGCCTCTGCCGACGGGTGCAAAAAAAAAAAAAAGATTCAATCAATCAGTCAATTTCAACTTCTCACGGGGAAAAAAAGATCTCGCAAAGTTGGAATTGATTGATTGAGCTTTTTAGTCCCACCCAGTCTGCTGTTACCACCGCAGCCACGCCCACCCAATGGGCCACGCCCACCCGGCACCTGACGATGCATAAGTAGGTTTTGGGTTGCAGTTTGGGCACTTGGTCTCTAAAAGGTTCGCGGTCACTGTTCTATGTTATTCCAGAGAAAATGTCTGTCCAATCTCTTTTTAAACATTTCCAGTGATGACGAATATAATGGAGAATTATTGTCCCCACTAAAAGGAATATTTGGGGCATGCCTCGTTCTTTTCTCTTGCTACTGGGAGTTGAAGTCCACATGTCTTCAAGGCACCAAGATTGAGAAATTACTGTTCCAGACTGAATTTCAATCAGAATCAACCTAGAAGGGACCTTAGAGGTCTTCAAGTCCAACCCCCTGCTCAGGCAGGAGACCCTAAGCCATTATAGACAAATGGCTGTCCAGTTGCTTCTTAAAACCTCCATTGTTGGAGCATTCACCACTTCTGGTGGCAAGCCATTCCACTGGTTAATTGTTCTGTCAGGAAATTTCTCCTTAATTCTAGGTTGGTTCTCTCCTTGACTAGTTTCCATCCATTGCTTCTTATCCTGCCTTCTGGGGCTTTGGAGAATAGCTTGACTCCCTCTTCTTTGGGGCAGCTCCTCAAATATATGAAATATTGCTATCATGTCACCCCTAGTCCTTCTCTTTGTTAGACTAGACATATCTCATTCTCTCAGTAGTTTAGCCTCCAGTCCCTTGATCATCTTTGTTGCTCTTCTCTGCACTCTTTCTAGAATCTCAGCATCCTTTTTCTATCATGCCGACCAGAATTGGATGCAATATTAATACTAACACAGTAGATACAGTTAAAAATGCAGATGTAGTCTCTGTGAATGCTTAGGATCAGTACGTTGTGTAATGGGAATGCCTTGATTTCTATGTTTCCTCTTTGTTGGGATCACTCTGAGTTTTACACGAGAGAGGAGTCCTACTACAGAACCTACTACAGATGAGTCCTACTACAGTCCTACTACAGAGATCATACTATCTAATCAGATAGCCTGCTTTTGAACCCAGAGGTTCTATTTGACCGAATAACAGAGTTTGAAAGGGACCTTAGAGATCTTCTAGTCCAGTGGTCCCCAACCCCCGGTCTCTGGACCGGGACGGGGCCATGGCATGCCAGCAACCGGTCCGCACAAACAAGCAAAGCCCCATCTGTGGAATGCAGGCAGCACACAAAACCACACACTCTCCGGTCTGGTGGAAATGCCTCTCTCCATGGAACCGGTCCCTGTTGCCCAAAAGGTTGGGGACCTCTGGCTTAGAAGGTCGTAAAAGCAAAACATTAAAAATGAGCAAAACATGAGATAAGTTAGGAACCAATCCCAAATGGTTGCTCAAATTTCTTAAATCCTAGGGCCATTGGTGGCTCACGCTAACCAGGGATTCTGAGAGTCGAAATCCAGCGTATTCAGGTGTCCCAGGATGGGAAGGTTGGTATAAAGGCCTCTCCCCACACACTTTCTGCAGTTTTAGGGAGACCCACAGATCTGGGACACACTTTAAGGCAGACATGTTAAACACAAGGCCCGGGGGCCGGATGCGGCCCGCGAAGTGGTTTCAGTGGCCCGCGAAGCCATCCTGGAAACAGTGAGGGAACGGCCCCCACTGCCTTGGCCCTGGCCCAGGCCGGCCGGGAGCCAATGTACAATTTTGTGGTGGCCATCTTGGCACTTGCCCCGGTGGACCATGCCTTGACACTTGCCCCGGTCCCCCCCCTTCTGCCAGAGACCCTCAGATCTGTCCCACTCCTGCCCAGGCCCCCATTAGCACCCTTGACGCGAATGATGTAGAACTGGCCACGCCCACCCAGTAGGCCACACCCACCCCATCCACGCCCACGCAGTAGGCTGCACCCATCCTGGCCACACCCACCCAGCCCCCCAAGGGCAACCGCAATGCTGATGCAGCCCTCAATGAAATTGAGTTTGACACCCCTGCTTTAAGGGGTGTACAGGTCCCACATGAAAATGCTTTAAAACAGGGGTCCCCAGTCCCCGATCTGCAGTCCGCCAGCAACTGGTCCGCACAATCAAGCAAAGCCCCATCCGTGAGATACAGGCAGCACACAAAACCACACACCCTCCACCCTCTCTCCACGGAACCTGGTGTTGGGGACCTGAGTTCTAATCCAACCCCCTGAGATTTCATTCTCCAGCAGCAAATGTAAGGAAAGAGAGAAACCTTGGCTGCTTCTCTAGTGTCTATTTTGGGAAGGAGAATTTCATCCTGAATTTTATCCCAAGAGGTTTTATCCCCAGGAAAACCTTTCCGACAAACAAAATCAACGGGGAAGCCAGATTCACGCTCACAACTGTGTGTGGCTAACTTAACCCCTGCGGTGATTACCCTTAACCACCGTGGCCAGAAAAGTTGCAAAATGGAGACAAACTCACTTAACGACTGTTGGAAATGTGGGGTTCAGGTGTGATCGTTAAGTCAAGGACCGCCTACCATTCATTTGCTCCAGCGTGGCATGTGAAGCACAGCAATTGTGTTAACACGGGTTCAAGGTTTAGCTTTTTGTGACAAGTACCCAAATATTGTTAGGACAGGACAGAAAAAACAGAAGAACAGAGTTGGAAGGCACCTTGGAGATCATCTAGTCCAACCCCCTGCTCAGGCAGGAAACCCTATACCATTTCAGACAAGTGGCTGTCCAGTCTCTTCTTAAAAACTTCCAGTGTTGGAGCATTCACCGCTTCTGGAGGCAGGTTGTTCCACGGATTAATTGTTCTGTCAGGAAGTTTCTCCTTAGTTCTAGGTTGCTTCTCTCCTTGATTAGTTTCCATCTGTTGCTTCTTGTCCTGCCTTCAGGTGCTTTGGAGAATAGCTTGACTCCCTCTTCTTTGGGGCAGCCCCTGAGATATTGGAACACTGCTATCATGTCCCCCCTCGTCCTTCTTTTCATTAAACTAGATATACCCAATTCCAGCAATTCTTTAGCAAGGAAGACCATAACTATAAAATCCCACTGATTTCAACAACCGGAGGTCTCACAGCGTTCCAGACAATTTGATTTGGAAAGAATCAACCCTTTTCTGCAGCAAATATGTTTGATTGTTTATGCTGCTATATACTGAATATTTCCTTCTGCTCTGAGAAATAGGATGAAGGCAGTAAAAATCCTCTCCTGTGTTTACAGAGAGGATTTTTATTGCCTTCAATGAATTTATCTCTGCGCGAAACGAAATATTCAATATACAGTAGTATACCCACAGTTCAGAAGAAGCGGAAAAAATGAACAAAAGAGGTTGACAAGCATTTAAGGCGCAGGAAAATAATGTTTAAAAGAAAAAGGATTTTTTTCTAAGCATGGGTTAGACTGCTCCCTTTATATTAAAGATTTATTATGTTTTATCAATGAGAATAAAATACAAAACAGAAGATCTATACACCTAATAGTAACCACCAAAAATACTTGCGTACAAAAAAGGAAAAAAGAAAAAAAAACAACCCAAATATCAAATAAGTCCAACATTAAACATAGAAAAAAAACAATCCACCCTGATTGGATGCCAGTATAATATTTGGGCTCACTGATTGACTGGTTTTTTTAAAAAAATTCTTTTTCTTTCACTTTTTATATATATTAGATGTTGGGGCGATTTGATGATTAGACAGAGATCTCCTCATTGGAAATATTTGTTTATCTAATATATTTTTCTTGTTAAATAAGGATGAGAAAGTTTATAACTATTTCCAAACCCAGTATATAAGGAGAGGAGAATTTATCTGGGTTTTTTTTAATTTTTCTTTTCAACATCCAGCCAAAAATTCATATTTCTATATTTTTATGTGTAATACTTATATATTTCTAAAAATTAGAAATGCGCCACAGCAAAAATTTCTTTCCCCCCCCTTATGGCAAGACTCTTAGTTCATCCAGAAATAAAGCTTACGTTATACTTCCAATAAATAGATAACAGACAGATAAAATTCACTCACACACCTATACGTGACTTTAAATAAAAGGAACAGCTATTGCAAGGAAAGGGGAAAAGAATGAATAGATAGAAGCGTGAATAAATAACGTAACGTAACATAGATTTGTAATATGGGGCACACAATTAGAATAGAATAGAATAGAATAGAATAGAATAGAATAGAATGGAATGGAATGGAATGGAATGGAATGGAATGGAATGGAATAGAGAATAGAGTAGAATAGAGTAGAATAGAATAGAATAGAATAGAATGGAATGAAATAGAGAATAGAGAATAGAGTAGAATAAAACAGAATAAACAGATTGTAGAATAGAATAGAATAGAATAGAATAGAATAGAATAGAATAGAATAGAATAGAATAGAACTGGAAGGGACCTTGGAGGTCTTCTAGTCCAGCCCCCTGCTCAAGCAGGAGAACCTATATCATTTCAAACATTATTTTCCATTTTCTCAACTTCTCTTTTTAACCTGTTCGTCAAAGCAAGATATACAATCCACGCAACTTTAAAAAAGAGATTGGACAGCCATTTGTCTGAAATGGTACAGGGTTACCTGCCTGAGCAGGGGGTTGGACTAGATGACTTCCAAGGTCCCTTCCAACTTTATATTATTATTATTACTATTATTAATAATAATAATAATAATAAATTATATTTCATTATTAACAAAAAGGAACATCTGTTGCAAAAAAAGGGGGCGGGATGAGAAGAACGAATAAAACATATGCCAATAAATAACACAGCGTAGCATCGTAAGGCAAGGATGCCTGCCAGCATTTATCCCATTTTTTTTCTTTTCTCAAATTCTCTTTTGAACCTGGTCCTCAGGGAAAAAAAAAAAACAACCCGAGGGATACCAGGGAAACCGAGGGAACACAACTGGTGGCTAGTGCTGGATTTGAAGGGAAGTTTTAAAAACACACACGTGGAGAGAAGGAAGAGAAGGAGCATACATATGTAAGAATAAAAAGAGCAGGCTAGCAACTTAACAAGCAGACAATTGCAGCTGAAAAAAGAGTGAAGAAGTTACCGGGATGGAGAAGTTGAAGAAGCAGATGGAATGTCGAGATTTGGTTCCAGTAGAATAGACGGACTCTCCAAAATTTGTAGGCTGATGTTGTATTTTTCCTTCCAGGGGTTCAGCACCCCCTTCCTTTCAGCCTGTAGGAGAGGGGCTGGTAAGGTTGCAACTTGGATTTTTCCACCCTTTGGGAGAGAATTTCTGTTCTCCTTTTTATTGACGCCCCGTTTCCTCCTGTCATTCAGCCTCAGCTCAGCCTACGCTGAGCCAATAAGGAAAAAGCAAAGCTTTAAATCAGAAAGAAAGAAAAAAAAAGCATTGCTCCGGCTTGGAAGTGCCACGCCAGAAAACCAGGAGAAAAGGGGGAAAAAAAACTGACCCAAGCGTTGGGCAGGGCTTGGGAAGGAGGGTGTTTTGAACCCAGGTCCGAAGAATAATTTGGAGATCCAACTGGAGCTGGGATTGCACGAGAATAAATAAAAATGAGATCCATTCTTCTCTCCTCTGTGAGGAGAGAAGAAATACTTATTTCTAAAAGCAAAAGAGTTTGCTTTGGGAGCGGGTTGCAAAGAAATGGGGTACAGCGGCAGATTTTTATAGCAGGAGCTTGTCGGGGTGTCACAGGCTGGTTCTAGGGTGACACTTGAGGGGCATGTGTCTGTGTCTCTCTCTGTGTGTGTGTGTGTGTGTGTGTGTGTATGTGTGTGTGTGTAACTTATGTTTATTCATGTGCAATTCCCTCTGGGAGATATAATTGAATGAACTCTTGTTTGTGTTTGCAGACCTCCTCCTTTGAGATGTGGATTAAGTCTGGGTGACTTATTTGAGGAAGCTGGCTAATTTTAGTGGATTCACTTAGTTTCAGCTTGACTTGTCAACGATCTAGTGGAGACACTAGTTCTCAGACCCTTGTGGATTAAAATATGAGCCAGCCGGGTGCTGCAGCTGCCAAAAAGGCCAACGCAGTGCTAGGCTGCATTAACAGAGGGATAGAATCAAGATCACGTGAAGTATTAATACCACTTTACAAGGCCTTAGTAAGGTCACACTTGGAATACAG
This sequence comes from Crotalus tigris, assembly GCF_016545835.1. NCBI lineage: Eukaryota > Metazoa > Chordata > Lepidosauria > Squamata > Viperidae > Crotalus > Crotalus tigris. Next base: position 1,532,687 of record NW_024100516.1, on the reverse strand, counting down.
CATCCAGTTTTGGTCATCATGATGTAAAAAAGATGTTGAGACTCTAGAAAGAGTACAGAGAAGAGCAACAAAGATGATTAGGGGACTGGAGGCTAAAGCATATAAGGAACAGCTGCTGGAATTGGGTATGTCTAGTTTAGTGAAGAGAAGGATAAGGGGTGACATGACAGCAGTCTTCCAATATCTCAGGGGCTGCCCCAAAGAAGAGGGAGTCAAGCTATTCTCCAAAGCATCTGAAGGCAGGACAAGAAGCAACAGATGGAAACTAACCAAGGAGAGAAGCAACCTAGAACTAAGGAGAAACTTCCTGACAGAACAATTAACCAGTGGAACCACCTGCCTTCAGAAGTGGTGAATGCTCCAACACTGGAAGTTTTTAAGAAGAAACTGAAGAACCATTTGTCTGAAATTGTATAGGGTTTCCTGCCTGAGCAGGGGGTTGGACTAGATGACCTCCAAGGTCCCTTCCAAAGGGGAGGATCGAGACAGTATAAAGAATAAAATATATTTGGATAGCAAACTTCTCACCCCTGGGAGAGGAAAACAGAATGTGCAAGAAGTAGAAAAGGGGAGAATAAATAAATAAATAAATGTATTTGCTTGCCTAGGTCTATCAATTCCAAAAGGAATACATTGTCTATTTTCTAATGCCTATTAAAAGCAGCTTGTCTTTACATGTTCAGCTTCTTAAAATTGAACAGCTGCCTTAAAAGTGTTTTAAGTAACCCCTGGGTATATAGTAAATCTGTGACAAAGACTTGTTTTCATTCTTATAATCCTTGCCAATGTATTTTGGCTGCCGGTTAATGCCATGCCAATTCAGTTTGGCTACTCCATATATAATAATAATAATAATAATAATAATAATAATAATAATAATAATAATAATAATAATAATAATAATAAACTGCTTCCATCCTGCAACGATATCTGTAATACCATCAAACATCCACATCTGCCTATCCCAGGTCCTGGGTAAGGACTCGATAGGTAGACAAAATGCCAAATCCAGTCTGAACATCTGGCTGACTGTGCGATGATCGATAATAATAACAACAACAACAACAACAACAACAATAACAACAACAATGGTTGTATGGGCAAAGCTTTCCTCCTTCGGATGTGCAAAGGTGTACATTTCTTATGAGTCATATTTGCAGCAGTGAGCACTAGCCAGACCAAGCGTTTCTGAAGGATTGCGTAGTGCTTGATTTGACTTCTTAGAAAGCTTTGTGGGCTACAACTTTCCTGTCTGAAAGGAAGGGGGTAACCTGTGTCCAATTTGTTGAAGGAAAAATCTTTATTAGGGTCCAGTCCAAGCCAGGAATAAACAACATGGCAACTGCTTTAGAAAGAAGGTTGCAGCACATGTAGTAGGGAGTGGGTTTTTATACCTTCTTGGGCTTTGGTTTGGAGTTGTTCCTGTGTCATGAACTTTGACCTGAGTCTAAGTGTGCCTTTTTGGTATACCCTACTCTATACTCTACTCTACTCTACTCTACTCTACTCTACTCTATTCTATTCTATTCTGTTCTGTTCTGTTCTGTTCTATTCTCCTTAGTTCTAGGTTGCTTCTCTCCTTGATGAGTTTCCATCCATTGCTTCTTGTCCTGCCTTCAGGCGCTTTGGAGAATAGCTTGACTCCCTCTTCTTTGGGGCAGCCCCTGAGATACTGGATCACTGCTATCATGTCCCCCCTCGTCCTTCTCTTCATTAAACTAGACATACCCAATTCCAGCAATTGTTCTTTGTATGTTTTAGCCTCCAGTCCCCTGATCATCCTTGTTGCTCTTCTCTGCCCTCTTTCCAGAGTCTCAACATCTTGTTGTTCTAATGGTCAGGAAGTTTCTCCTTAGTTCTAGGTTGCTTCTCTCCTTGGTCAGTTTCCATCCGTTGCTTCTTGTCCTGCCTTCAGGCGCTTTGGAGAAGAGCTTGACTCCCTCTTCTTTGGGGCAGCTCCTAGTTCTTAATATATATTAAAAACTAGACAAATGTGGAAGTCCAAGGATGCTAGGGTAAAGGGAAATTAGGTTCTCTGTGGTTCAAAGTTCCTGCGGCAGGCAAGGGTAAAAATCCAAGCAGGAGAGCAAAGTGGGGGAAGGAGAGCACTTACATACACTCAATTGTACGTTTAATTAATATTCACCCTAATGGAAGACGGTCTGTGATTAAACGCTGACATTTTCCTGGGACAAAGACAATTAAGCACCAAGGTAAAAGAGAAAAAAAGAAAAAGAAAAAAAAAAGAAAGGAATATATGTAATGGGAAAGTTAAGTTTTGAACTTGATCATAGTTAATAGCTCAGGGAGGGGCGAGGAGAAGGTGGGCGTTAATTTAGCTTTATGTCAAATCGTAATTCTCGTCTTTTTTTCCCCCTTTCAAATCCAGCTGCGTTTTGCCGGTGCCAAATGGCAAAAAAAAAAAAAAATAGAGTTTTTTGAAGTTTTCTGAGCTTCCTTTGAGCTGCTTTTTAAAATGCTGGGTTTTTTTAAGTCACCAACTTACAACTGTTTGTTTAGTGACTGTTCGTAGTTACGACGACATTGGAAAAAGGGACTTAACGATCGATTTTCACACTTAACGACCGTCACAGCATCTCCCACAGTCACGCGATCAAAATTCAATTGGCAACGGGCCTGCACAGGCAGTCCTCGACTTACGACCACAGCTGAGCCCAACATTTTTGTCGCTGAGCGAAATGCTTGTTCAGTGAATTGTTGTCCCGTTTAACGACCTTTCTTTCCACAGTCGCTAAGTGAATCGCTGCAGTTGTTAAGTGAGTCACACGGCTGTTAAGTGGATCTGGCTTCCCCCAGGGACTTTGCTTGTCGGAAGGCCACGTGACCCCAGGATGTTGCAACAGTGCTAGGTACATGCCAGTTTCCAAGCATCTGAATTTTGATCACGTGACCAGGGTCGTAAGTGTGAAAAACGATCTTAAGTCCCTTTTTTTCAGAGCCATGGTGACTTCGAACGGTCACTAAACGAACTGTTGTAAGTCGAGGAGTACCTGCATTTATGACGGTTTCGGTGACCCTCTTTTGTGACCTCCAGACAAGCAAAGTCAATGGAGAAGCCGGATTCACTTAACAACCGTGTTACTAACTGAACGGCGGAAGGGACCTTGGTGGTCATCTAGTCCAACCCCTTGCTCAGGCAGGAAACCCTATACCATTTCAGACAAATGGCTGTCCAGTCTCTTCTTGAAAACTTCCAGTGTTGGAGCATTCACCGCTTCTGGAGGCAGGTAGTTCCACTGGTTAATTGTTCTAACTGTCAGGAAGTTTCTCCTTAGTTCCAGGTTGCTTCTCTCCTTGATGAGTTTCCCTCCGTTGCTTCTTGTCCTGCCTTCAGGGGCTTTGGAGAAGAGCTTGACTCCCTCTTCTTTGGGGGCAGCCCCTGAGATATCCCCATTAAGAAAACCATAGATTTCACACAAAGCTTTCAGCCAGACTATTTAACAATCTAATCGCTTTATTATTTATTTATTTATTTATTTATTTATGAGACTTATATACCGCTTTAAGTGCAAGCACTCTCTAAGCGGTGTACACCAGTAAGCAATGTATGTATATATTTACATTGCCCCCAACAATCTGGGTCCTCATTTTACCTACCCCGGAAGGATGGAAGGCTGAGTCAAACTTGAGCCGGTGAGATTTGAACCGCTGACCTGCTGAACACAGTCAGCTAAAGTGGCCTGCAGTACTGCACTCTAACTGCTGCGCCACCTCGGCTCTTATTAGCCTGCTACATTAAGCTCAGACAACTTTTAATCTTGATTCTCTCTCTTTTTTTAAAAAAAAAATTGGCCTTAGCATGTTGCCTGAATCTGACTCACTCTGTTAATTTTTCACGGAGCATATTGTACAAGTCCAAGGTTAATTTACCCACTCAAGGTTAAACATCTTGACTGTTGCAGCCAGTGAGGAGTGGAAGAATTTGAGGCCGTTAACGGATTATAAAATTAGAATCTGCAGGGTGAAAATTAGAGTTTGAGCTTTGGAAAGGAATCTGGATAGGTAGTCCTCGACTTACGATCACAATTGGGACCGTAAGGTCTGTTGCTAAGTGAAGCAGTCATTAAGTGAGTCACACCCAATTTTATGACCTTTCTTGCTGCAATTGTTAAGTCAATCCCCATGGTTGTTAAGTAAATTATAAGGTTGTTAAGTGGATCTGGGTCAAGCTTCTGCACACCTCTTTCTTTTCCTTTGATTAACTGATTCTTAAAAACCAAATAAAAATATAGAATAGAATAGAATAGAATAGAATAGAATAGAATAGAATAGAATAGAATAGAATTGGAAGGGACCTTGGAGGTCTTCTAGTCCAGCCCCCCGGCTCAAGCAGGAGAACCAATACCATCTCAGTCTGTTCTTAAAAACCTCCAGTGATGGAGCGCCCACGATTTCTGGTGGCAAGCTGTTCCACTGGTTAATTATCCTCACTGTCAGGAAGTTTCACCTTAATTCCAGGTTGCTTCTCTCTTTGTTGAGTTTCCAACCATTGTTTCTGGTCCTTCCCTCTGGTGCTTTGGAGAATAATGTAACCCCCTCAAATACTGGAATACTGTTCTATTCTACAATCTGCTATTTCTATTCTACTCTACTCTACTCTACTCTAACCCTGAGAAAAAGCCAACTTATGTTTAATCAATTCACCAAAGCAAGAAAAAGTTTTATATCTGGAGAAGAATTAGATGCAGTAGACCACTACAGATCCCTCGGCCAATGGATCTCAATGAAAGTTGATGCAATAAAGAAATTGAATTGCATGTTAAATGTGGCTGGCAGGCATTCGGCAAGCTACGAATAATCTTCAAAAACAACCTCCCCCTATACCTGGAGAGAAAGGTTGTCTATTAGGGTGTGTGCTACCTGCTGTAACATATGCTGATGAGACATGGACCCTAACCTCACAATCGATACAAAAGCTACAAGTGACGCAAAGCTACAAGTGAGCCAGGGGCAGATACACGCTAGGCATCACAAGACAAGATAGAAAGACCTCCCACATGGATTAGAGAACGAACGAAAGTATACAACATCATCAAGAGGGTAAAAGAATTGAAAGGGAAATGGGCTGGTCCCATAGCAAGAAGGACTGATGGCCAGTGGACCCAGGCAGTCATAGAATGGATGCCGCTTGGAAAGAAAGAAAGAAAGAAAGAAAGAAAGAAAGAAAGAAAGAAAGAAAGAAAGAAAGAAAGAAAGAAAGAAAGGAAGGAAGGAAGGAAGGAAGGAAGGAAGGAAGGAAGGAAGGAAGGAAGGAAGAAAGAAAGGAAGGAAGGGAAAGAAAGAAGAAAAAGAGAAAAAAAGAGAAAAAGAAAAAAGAGATAAAGAAAGAAAGAAAGAAAACGAGAGAGAGAGAAAGAAAAAGAAAAAGAGAGAAAGAAAGAGAGATAAAGAAAAAGAAAAAGAAAGAGAAAGAAAGGGAGGAAGAAAGACAGAAAGAAAAAGAGAGAGAGAGAAAAGGGGAAAGAGAGAGAGAGAGATAAAGAAAAAGAGAGAAAGAAAGAAAAAGAGAGAAAGAAAGACAGAAAGAAAGAAAGAGAGAGAGGCAAAGAAAGAGAAAAGAAAAGAAAGGAAAAGAGAGAAAGAAAGAATAAAGAAAGAAAAAGAGAGAGAGAAAGATAGAGAGAAAGAAAAAGAAAACGAGAGAAAGAAAGAAAAGAGAGAAAGAGAGAGAAAAAGAAAAAGAGAGAAAGAGAGATAAAGAAAAAGAAAAAGAAAGAGAAAGAAAGGAAGAAAGACAGAAAGAAAAAGAGAGAGAAAAGGAAAGAAAGAAAGAAAAAGAGAGAAAGATAAAGAAAAAGAGATAAAGAAAGAGAAAGAAAAAGAGAGAGAAAAAGAAAGAGAAAGACAGAAAGACAGAAAGAGAAAGAAAGAAAGAAAGAAAGAAAGAAAGAGAAAGAAAGAAAGAAAGAAAGAAAGAAAGAAAGAAAGAAAGAAAGAAAGAAAGAAAGAAAATGTGTATTTATTTCATCAGACCTCCAGGAACATTGATGGAAATCATTTAAAAATGGATCGTGATAGGATGCTACGAATTCCCTCCCCACTTCCGCCCCCCCCCGAGTGGATTTCTACAAAGGGGCAAAAATCACTAAGGTTCAAGTCCGTATGATTCACAAACCTTTATAGGCATGGCCTTTATTCCTTGCTTTTCAGATTTCCTCAGCTGGGAACTGGCAAACTGGCAAAACGTGAATATCGCTTTGGGGGGGGGGGGAGTGAGGGTGTGTGTGTTTTGCTCTGTTCTACGCCTCAAAGGTTAGACGTGTTAAACTTCCACACTGCAATTAATCATGCGGGGTTTTAATCACCTAATCGCTGCACATGGAATAGTCTGTTGGATGCAAAAAAGAAAAAAGAAAAGAAAATTGAGATTCTGCATTGTGGAATAAAAGCTGGAAGCAGCAGGGGGAGCCAGCTCGCCGACGGGAATTCTACAGCTTGTGAAAAAAAGGGGAATTTTTACAAAACGGCAGGTAACCAAACCGATATAGAAGCCCTGAAGAGCGATCTGCACAACTGGCGTGGGAATTGCAGACTCCGGTGCGATGCCCATGAAAAAAGTTGGGCATTGTTTGCTAAATTGCATCCACAAGGACCTTAATCTCTGGGTACAAAAGAAACTTTGGAGGTGCCAATTTCCCCCCTAAAATTGACTAATCCAATAATTGCACACGGGCTTGCAAACAGGTTAATAGCAGGTGCTGAGAAATCCTTACACAGGACCACCAACCCTTTGGGGAATTAACTGAATGAGGGGTTTGGTTCTGCAGCCGGCATGGGCAGAACAAAGCAGTTTTCCTGCTTTCTTTTTAGAACTTTTCAGAGGGCCTCTGTAGAAGCGTGTGGATTGATAAAAACAAAAGAAAGAAAGAAAGAAAGAAAGAAAGAAAGAAAGAAAGAAAGAAAGAAAGAAAGAAAGAAAGAAAGAAAGAAAGAAAGAAAGAAAGAAGAGAGAGAGGAGGAGAGGATAAAGGAAGGAAGGAAGGAAGGAAGGAAGGAAGGAAGGAAGGAAGGAAGGAAGGAAGAAAAAAGAAAGAAGGAAGGAAGGAAGGAAAGAAAGAAAGAAAGGAAGGAAGGAAGGAAGGAAGGAAGGAAGGAAAGAAAGAAGAAGAAAGAAGGAAAGAAGGAAAGAAGGAAGGAAGGAAAGAAAGAAAGAAAGAAAGAAAGAAAGAAAGAAAGAAAGAAAGAAAGAAGAAAAGGAAGGAAGGAAGGAAGGAAAGAAGAAAAAGAAAGAAGGAAGGAAAGAAAAGAGAGGAGAAGGATAAAAAAGGAAGAAAGGAAGGAAGGAAAAAAAATAAGAAAGAGAGAGAAAGAAAGAAAGTAGAAAAAAGATAAGGAAGGAAGGAAAGAAGGAAGAAAAAAGGAAGGAAGGAAAGAAAGGAAAGAAGGAAGGAAGGAAAGGAAAGGAAAGAAAGAAATAAGAAAAAAGAAAGAAGGAAGGAAGGAAAGAAAGAAAGAAGGAAAGAAGGAAGGAAGGAAAGTAAGAAAAAGAAAGAAAGAAAGAAAGAAGATAAGGAAGGAAGGAAAGAAGAAAAAAAAAAGGAAGGAAAGAAAGAAGGAAAGAAGGAAGGAAGGAAGGAGAAAGAAAGAAAGAAAGAAAGAAAGAAAGAAAGGAGAAGAAGGAAGGAAAAAAAGAAAGAAAGAAGAAAAAAGAAAGAAGGAAGGAAGGAAGGAAAGAAAGAAAGAAAGGAGGGGAGGAAGGAAGGAAAGAGTACAGGGGAGGAAGGAAGAGAAAAGAGGAGAAGGAAGGAAGGAAGAATGCTGATGTGGGATATTTATCAGCTGACTGATCTGTAGCAATTCTAGGAAGTCCTCGATTTACGACCACAACTGAGCCCATTATTTCTGTTGCTAAAGTTGTGGTCGTAAACCTAGACTGCTTGTAAGAAGCAACGGAGCCCAACATTTCCCTGGTTAAGCGAGACGGTCGTTGAGTGTGTTTTGCCCCATTGCACGACCTTTCTCGCCCCACCTGGGAAGGGAATCCCTGCAGTTGTTAAGTTAGTCATACCTTGATTGTCAGATGGTCACAAAAGGGAGTCACGTGACCCCCCCCCGGGGCTGCTGCAACGGTCATAAACATGAGTCAGTTGCCAGGCACTCCAATTTTGATCACGTGACCCTAGGGCAGTGGAGGCGAACCTATGGCACGCATGCCAGAGGCGGCACTCAGAGCCCTCTCTGTGGGTACGCGCGCCATGCCCCAGAGATGGCAACCGTCTCTCTTCAACCAGCCGCCCGCTAACTCGCCAAGGTCCCATGTGGCTGGATGCATCCTAGCATGGCTGGTTTCTCTCCCTCCCCCCCCCCGTCCCATCTCTCCTGGCCTTGCATGCTCTCCTTTTCCCGGGCACGACCCACTGCATCGCCTCCTCAGCTGTCGGCCGTCCGTCCAGCTCAGAGGCGGCTTCTCTGAACTGCCGGCGGTGGGCCTCCCTGGCCCCTGCCTTGCCTTGCCCTGCGACAATGGCACCCCAGCCCTGCCACGCCTCGCCCCGCAGGACGAGCCTCCTGCCCACTACCCCACCTGCCAGAGACCCCCTGGATCTCCCCCAACCCTGCCCGGCTCCCACAGGCGTCCCTCCCCACCAGCAACATTGAGGTGACCACGCCCACCTTGGCCACACCCACCCAGTCTGCCATGACCACCACAGCCACGCCCACCCAGCGATAAATAAGTGGGTTTGGGGTTGCAGTTTGGGCACTCGGTCTATAAAAGGTTCGCCATCACTGCCCTAGAGCAATGCTGCAACGGTCGTAAGGGCGAAAAATGGTTATAAGTCACTTTTTTTCAGTGCCGTGGTAACTTCGGTCACTAAATGAATTGTCGTAAGTCAAGGACCATCTTAGAACGCAACTATATTCTAAGTTGCAACAGGAAAGTAAAGACTGAAGGCAGGACGAGAAGCAACGGATGGAAACTAATCAAGGAAAGAAGCAACCTAGAACTAAGGAGAAACTTCCTGACAGTTAGAACAATTAACCAATGGAACTACCTGCCTCCAGAAGTTGTGAATGCTCCAACACTGGAAGTTCTTAAGAAGAGACTGGACAGCCATTTTTCTGAAATGGTGTAGGGTTTCCTGCCTGAGCAGGGGGTTGGACTAGATGACCTACAACGTCCCTTCCATGATAACTCTGGTTAATATGAATCCTAGTTGGATGAATTTTGGCTTAATGTGCGGGGCAAGCAAACTGAGTTAGTCTCTGGCTCAACCTGCTGTGCAAAACCAGAAAACCTGATTTACTAACCAGCTTAAGGGCTTTGTGTGAAGGCAGCCACCGTGTGTTACTTTGCTTAGAAAAAGCTACATGAATCATAAAAAGAGGGTCCCTGGCCCTCATTTTTTAAGGAAACAAACACATTCTGACATCCACCTTTTCAAACCAATTATTCGGCCTTGTTTAATAAGATGTCTAGCAAACTTCAAATATAATCTACAGACAAATCAGTTTTAATCTTCAACCCACCGAAAGCAATTTAACTTTTAAGACCTGTGACAGCTGTAGTTTTATTGTCAGGTGCTTCAATTCTTTTAGGCCTTTTAAGCTGTAAATGTCTTTAATGGCCATCTGAATTTTTGATAAAGCGGTTGAGCGATTTAAAATCTTGCGGGCTTGTGTTGTGACGGTATTTATTATATATAATCGTTCTTGTTCTTCTGCTCATTTATTTACTTAGAGCCTCTTGGTTCTGCTTACTCAGTAGGGAAAGAATTATATTCGATCAAGTTCTGTACCCTTCGGTGAGTTTTATTAATCTCAGCTTGCTGACAATATCTGGGAACACTTTCTATCCAGGGGAACAGAAATGCTTTGTCAATTTCATAACACAGAAAAAAAAAAACCACCCATCCTGGTTAGGGTCACACAACATCTTTAACCAAGTCATGGAAAGACCAAACAGCTCCATTTACATGCTGGGGTAATCTTGGTTAGCGTTAACCTGGTTAATGTGCACGTGCTCCTTAATGGACTGAACAACCCAAGTTATCAGTGGGTTGACATTCCATACTGTGTGTGGTATGAATACGTTATAATGGATTATGTAGTAACCGTGAGAGGGATCTGGGAGTCCTAGTGGACCATCACTTAAATAGGACCCAGCCGTGTGCTGCAGCTGCCAAAAAAGCCAACACACTGCTAGGCTGCATTAACTGAGGGATAGAATCAAGATCATTCCCTGAAATAATTAGATAGAATAGAATAGAATAGAATAGAATAGAATAGAATAGAATAGAATAGAATAGAACAGAGCAGAGCAGAACAGAACAGAACAGAATATGGGACGGAACGGAATGGAACAGAACGGAATGGAATGGAACGGAACAGAACAGAATAGAATATGGAATAGAATGGAATGGAATGGAACCAAACAGAATGGAACAGAACAGAACAGAATAGAACATGGAATGGGGAATAGAATAGAATAGAATAGAATAGAATAGAATAGAATAGAATAGAATAGAATGGAATGGAATGGAATAGAATGGAATGGAATGGAATGGAATGGAATGGAACGGAACGGAAAGGAACGGAATACAACAGAACAGAATAGAATATGGAATGGAATGGAATGGAACCGAACGGAACAGAACAGAACAGAATAGAATATGGAATGGGGAATAGAATAGAATAGAATAGAATAGAATAGAATAGAATAGAATAGAATAGAATAGAATAGAATGGAATGGAATGGAATGGAATGGAATGGAATGGAAGGGAACGGAACGGAACGGAACGGAACGGAATACAACAGAACAGAACAGAATATGGAACGGAATGGAATGGAATGGAACGGAACGGAACGGAACAGAACAGAACAGAATAGAATAGAATATGGAATAGAATGGAATGGAATGGAACAGAACAGAACAGAATAGAATATGGAATGGGGAATAGAATAGAATAGAATAGAATAGAATAGAATAGAATAGAATAGAATAGAATAGAATAGAATAATAAAATACAGAATAGAATAGAATAGAATAGAATAGAATAGAATAGAATAGAATAGAATAGAATAGAATAGAATAGAATATGGAATGGGGAATAGAATAGAATAGAATTAGAATATAATATAATAGAATGGAATGGAATGGAATGGAATAGAGAATAGAATAGAATAGAATAGAATAGAATAGAATAGAATAGAATAGAATAGAATAGAATAGAATAGAATAGAATAGAATAGGAGCAGAGCTGGAAGGGACCTTGGAGGTCTTCTAGTCCAGCCCCCCATTCAAGCAGGAGAAAACATTATTTCTTGTCCTGCCCTCTGGTGCTTTGGAGAATAATTTGACCCCCTCTTCTTTGTGGCAGCCCCTCAGATACTGGAATAATGATTATAGTGACTCACTTTAGGATTACAAATGTACACCCATCAATCCTAAGAGGAACGTTCTTCTTTCATCAATATTAACCTTTAAAATCCTGCGTCTCTGTACCGGAGACAAATTCCTTGTATGTCTAATCACAGTTGGCCAGATAAAGTATTCTAGCAATATATTTATTTGAATACAGTTTTCTTTTTTTAAAAAAAAGGCTTTTTTAACCTATCCAGCAAGCATGATAAAATGTCCTTTTATGCTGTTCACATTTCCAGTATATACATCTGAAAAGTGATTTTTACTTGATAATTCTAGATAATTTTTCTGGTATCACGTACCAACGATACATCATTTTATTAAAAAATTGTCTTCGGTATCATAACACGTTTTCAGCTTCTGGATGGGCAAGGGAAAAGAAAATTGAAATAGTGAATCTTCCTGGCCTACCCAGATATATTTTACAGAGAGTTTCTTTTAAGTCTGAAAATACACCAACTTTGGCAGTTTAATTAACATAAATTTGGCATAGTGGAAGAAACTGTAAGATGCATCAAAGTTACACAAAACTCTTGTCTCAAACCCTTCAGTGACATCTCAAAAAGAGGAAGGAAAAGCAAGGAAATAAAGAGTAGAGCACCTTACATCAAATAAATAATAATAAGCATATTTTTAAAAAGCACTGTCTGGTGCAGCCAGAATAATTATAGTATTCTCTCCACTCTGATTCCCTTATGAATTTTCAGTTTTTTTCTTTCAAGGGCAAAAGGTTGAGCTTTTTATGAATTCATATTGCTCAGAAAAAAAAATATCTTACCAAAATAATAATAATAATAACCTAACCAGACATCCGAGCTCCAAATTTTCTTATCAGCAGAGTCAAATGAAAGCAGATGTATTTGTTTCCGATAAAGCAACCGAGAAATCTCACATAGTAAAGTGAAAGAGATACTTGTTGAACATCTGAACCTTAAGAAGAGCAAATCAAAACAAGCATTGGTAATTATTAGGTCAGAGTGATCTCCCCCCCCCCCCCAAGTTGTTAAGTGAAATCTAAGATGGGTTGATTTTTTTCTGAACTTTTTGCAGTCGCTGGATCGGTTTCCCAAATAAATCGGCAATGGGGTCCTTGGTGCTCTCTGAGCTGGGTTGTGTGATTTGCGAGGAGGAGGAGGGGGGGGGAAAGGACTCTGGTGTCCTTCGTGGTCTCTGAGCTGAGTTGTTTTCTTGCAGATGTTTTATGACCCCAACTAGGTAACATCATCAGTGCTAGAAGGGAGTGGAGTTTGCAAGGAGGAGGAGGGGGAGGAGAATGAGGAGGAGAATGAGAAGGAGGAGGAGGAGGAAGAGGAGGATTGTGGGGTCCTTGGTGCTCTCTGAGCTTGGTGCTTTTCTTGCAGACGTTTCATTACCCAACTAGGTAACATCATCAGTGCTAGAAGAGAGGGGTGTCTGTTGGAAGGAGGAGGAGGAGGTGTAGGAAGAGGAGGAGGAGGAGGAGGAGGAGGAGGAGGAGGAGGAGGAGGAGGAGGAGGAGGAGGAGGAGGACAACTGTGGGGTCCTTGATGCTCTCTGAGCTTGGTTGTTTTCTTTCATTACTCAATTAAGTAACATCATCAGTGCTAGAAGAGAGTGGGGTTTGCGGAATAGAGGAGGAGGGGAGGAGGAGGAGGAGGAGCATGACCACTGTGGGGTCTTTGGTACTCAGATTGTTTTCTTGCTTGGTCACTCAAGACCCTGGTGAAGCGGGCACGGCAGCGCCTGCCTTTTCTGCATCGTCGCATGAGAAAAGCACATCTTCCTTCCCCTGTCCTGACCACTTTCTACAGAGGAACGATTGAGAGCATCCTTTCATATGGCATCACAGCCTGGTTTGGAAGCAGAGTGGTGAGGACAGCAGAAAAGATCATTGGCGGTTCCCTCCCTCCCATCCAGGACATAGCACAGAAGCGTTGCTTGAGCAGGTCCGCAGGATTGTCTGGGACACCACACATCCTCTTCACAACCTGTTTTCCTTGTTACCTTCTGGGAGGGGGGGGGGCTATATAAAAGAATATTAAAAATAGAAGCATGATTCCTGGGTGTGTGCATATTGTGAATAAAATTTGATCACCAGGAAAAGTTAAAACGTTAAAAGTTTTAATATAAAACAAGAGTTTTAAGTATAAAACATTAAAAGTTTTAAAAAATTAGCAACCTAGCTTTCGTTGGCTCCTGCCAACTTCATCAGGGCGTACATAAATCAATGGGAGTAAACATTTATATGTGAGTTAAGGAGCAGGCGTTAACTCACATATAAATGTTTACTCCCATTGATTTATGTACGCCCTGATGAAGTTGGCAGGAGCCAACGAAAGCTAGGTTGCTAACTTTTTAAAACTTTTAATGTTTTATACTTAAAACTCTTGTTTTATATTAAAACTTTTAACATTTTAACTTTTCCTGGTGATCAAATTTTATTCAATATATATATATACACATATATATACATACATACATACACACACACATATATATATACATACATACATATATATACAAATAATAATAATAATAATAATGGTGATGATGATGTTGGAAGGGACCTTGGAGGTCATTTAGTCCAACCCCCTGCCCAGGCAGGAAACCCTATACCATTTCAGACAAATGGCTGCCCAGTCTCTTCTTAAAAACCTCCGGTGTTGGAGCATTCACCGCTTCTGGATGCAGGTTGTTCCACTGATTAATTGTTCTAACTGTCAGGAAGTTTCTCCTTAGCTTCCATCCGTTGCTTCTTCCGGCCTTCAGGCGCCTTGGAAAATAGCTTGACTCCCTCTTCTTTGGGGCAGCCCCTGAGATACTGGAACACTGCTATCCTGTCCCCCCTCGTCCTTCTCTTCGTTAAACTAGACATAACCAATTCCAGCAACCGTTCCTTATATGTTTTAGCCTCCAGTCCCCTAATCATCAAGATGGACAGTGTTTAATATTTATTTGCTATGTATATGTAGGGGGGTAGGTCTATACATATGTTGTACACTAGTATGTATATGTTGTATATAGTATGTTTAGATGTGTGTCATGTATGCGTTCATCTTGAGAGCGGGCAATTACATTTCATTGTTGATGTGTGTTGTTGTGCCCACAGTAAAAAAAATGACAATAAAAATTATCTTATCTTGTCTTATCTAGAAGCGAAATGTCTTGAAGGAAAAACAAGAAAGTCCAGTTGCCTCTGGAAAAACTACCTTTGGGACGCCTGAAAAGCTAGAAAAAAAATCTGGAAAAGTACTGGGAAGACAGAGGTGCGAGCCAGCTTTATCTAACTTTCCCTTTCTTTCACTTAAACTGTCATTCCTTGGGCTTTCTCCTTCATAACTCTTTCTTATGCTTCGCCGTACGTTTATTTATCTGTTTACATCTATCTATTCAATTTATATAGCCACCCATCTTACATTTGGACGGCTCACATGATTAAAACAGCCCCCCCCCAAAAACACAATAAGTAAAATACAGAGGACAGTAAAACAACCCCATTAAAACCGAATTAAAACTGTAAAACATAATCAGATTCATGAGTCAGTCAATAGAATGACCAAGGGTTCGTATTATCATCAGCTTTGCAAGGATGAGGGGAAAGCATGTCTTCAGAGGCTTTTGAAAGGCAAGGAGGGAGGGAGGGGGAGAGGGAGGGAAGGGGAGGGGGAGGGGGAGGGAGGGAGGGAGGAAGAGAGAGAGAAAGAGAGAGAGAGAGAGAAAGAGAGAGAGAGATTGAGTGTTTGGTCTAATGCAGGGGTAGGCCACCTTGTCTCTTTTATGACTCGTGGACTTCAACTCCCAGAATTCCTGAGCCAGCCATGCTGAGGGGAAAGGGAGAGGTTTCCAAGCTCAGCCATGCTGGCTCAGGAATTCTGGGAGTTGAAGTCCACGAGTCATGAAGGGGCATAGTTCCCCATGCTGGCTCAGGAATTCTGGAGTTGAAGTCCGCAAGTCATAAAGAGCCAAGGTTGAGGACCCCTGATACAGGGCAGGAGTGGGGAACCTGGGCTCTTTTATGACTCGTGGACTTCAACTCCCAGAATTCCTGAGCCAGCCATGCTGAGGGAAAAGGGAGAGGGTTTCCAAGCTGAGCCAGGCTGGCTCAGGAATTCTGGGAGTTGAAGTCCACGAGTCATAAAAGAGCAAGGTTGCCTACCCTGTCCTAGGATGCCACTGAAAGGACCCAATATTGGGTTTAGACCAGGGGTAGGCAACCTTGGCTCTTTTATGACTGGTGGACTTCAACTCCCAGAATTCCTGAGCCGGCCACGCTGAGGTGAAAGGGAGAGGTTTCCAAGCTGAGCCAGGCTGGCTCAGGAATTCTGGGAATTGAAGTCCACGAGTCATAAAAGAGCCAAGGTTGCCTACCCCTGGTCTAATGGTTGAGGTACTAGGATAGAAACTGCCTTAGGCATGAAAGCTGGTTGGTGACTTTGGGCCAATCACCAGGAGATGGTGAGTTCTAGATCTGCCTTGGGCATGAAAGCCACCTGGGTGACTTTGAGCCAATCACCAGGAGATGGTGATTTCTAGTCCCACCTTAGACATGAAAGCTGGCTAGGGGACTTTGGGCCAATCGCCAGGAGAGGGTGAATTCTAGTCCTGCCTTGGGCATGAAAGCCACCTGGGTGACCTAGGCTGGTTCCCATCTCTCAACCCACAGTAAAAAAATGACAATCTTATCTTATCTTATCTTATCTTATCTTATCATCTGATCTGATCATCTTATCTTATCTTATTTTATCTTATCTTGTCTTGTCTTGTCTCATCTCATATTTTATATGGTTTACAAAAATACTAAAGGTATGAAATAGATAAATAAATGAAAAATAAAATAAAATAAAATAAAAAACAATACAATACGATACAATACAATAGGTCCAAGGACATGGTATTTCCTAGGGCAAGTACCCTTTGTAGCTTACCCCAAAAAGGATTAGCTAGAACAGTGATGGCGAACCTTTTAGAGACTGAGTGCCCAAACTGCTACCCAAAACCCACTTATGCATGGTCGGGTGCCGGGTGGGTGTGGCCAATTGTGTGGGTGTGGCCCATTGGCTGGGTGTGGCCCATTGGGTGGGCATGGCTGCGGTGGTAACGGCAGACTGGGTGGGACTAAAAAGTTCAATCAATCAATTCCAACTTTGCAAAATCTTTTTTTTTCCCCGCAAGAAGTTGAAATTAACTGATTGATTGAACCTTTTTTTTTTTTTTTTTTTTTTGCACATGGCAGCGGAGGCCTAAAGCGAAAAGGTTTTATAAAACGCAGCTGAAGGCCTAGGACTGGGGTGACGGCGCGCGTGCCCACAGAAAGGGCTCCGAGTGCCGCCTCTGGCACCCGTGCCATAGGTTCGCCTCCACTAAGCTAGATGGTTACATCAGCATTATGCAATTACATATGTAATCATATTGTCAAAGTATATTCCCGTATATAAGTCTATCTAATTATATTGTCAAAATAGTTGGAAGCACCTGGCCAACCATGCCTGATCTTGAAAAATTAAGTAGGTTTTTTTCTTTGTACTTTAATGGGAGCTTTAAAAAAAAACACATACAACCCGATTGATTCTATGCCATCAAGTTATTTTCAACTCCTAGTTAAATAGACCTCCTCCATTATGAGTCTGCTGAGAATTTACCAGGATATTATTATTAGATTTTTTTTTTAATCTCACCTTTATAGGTTTATAGGTAATTCAAGGCATCAACGTAACCTATTTTCCCCACAACAAGGTTGGGCTGAAAGAGAAGAACTGGCTCAAAGTCATCCTGGCAACTTTCATACCTAAGGGACTAGAACTCACCGTCTCCTGGTGATTGGCCCAAAATCATCCAGCCAGCTTTCATGTGTGAGACAGGACTAGAACTCACCGTCTCCTGGTGATTGGCCCAAAGTCATCCAGCTGGCTTGCATATCTAAGACAGGACTAGAACTCACCATCTCCTGGTGATTGGCCCAAAATCACCTAGCCGGCTTTTATATCTAAGATGTGACTAGAATTCACCATCTCCTGGTGAATGGCCCAAAGTCACCTAGCCGGCTTTCATATCTAAGATGGGACTAGAACTCACCGTCTCCTGGTGATTGGCCCAAAGTCACCCAGCCGGCTTGCATATCTAAGACGGGACTAGAACTCACCGTCTCCTGGTGATTGGCCCAAAGTCATCCAGCCGGCTTGCATATCTAAGAAGGGACTAGAACTCACTGTCTCCTGGTGATTAGCCCAAAACCACCCAGCCGGCTTTCATGTCTAAGACAGGACTAGAACTCACCATCTCCTGGTGATTGGCCCAAAGTCACCCCACCAGCTTTCATATCTAAAACGGGACTAGAACGCACCGTCTCCTGGGGATCAGCCAAAAGTCACCCAACCGGCTTTCACACCTAAGATGGAACTATAAAACATGCAAGCTGGGGACTCTATCTGAAGCAAACTGGCAAGAATTTACGATGGTTGTGGTGTCCTGGAGTCATGTGGTCACTTTTGTGATCTTCCAAAGTTACCTAGTGTCAGGGGGGACTAGAACTCTGTCGCCTGGTGGTTGGCCCAGATTGGCCAGCTTTCATGCCTAAGGCAGGACTAGAACTCACTGTCTCCATTTCTAATAGTACTGTAGACGGAATTTGATCTCTATGCACCATAAAGTCTTCTAAAGGAGTGTTTCTCAGCTTAGCTGTTTTGAGACATCTGGACTTCAACTTCAATTCCCCAACTGAGGAATTCTGGGAGTTGAAGTCCATGCATCTTAAAAGTATTCAATCTGGGAAAAATTACAGCAAAGCCCATGTTGGAATACATGTTAGAACGTATTTTGTATCGCAACAATTGCAGAATTATTCAGCCAGTAGATTGCAGTTTTTAGCGTGCATCTATAGTTACAATCCATGGTTTCTTTATGTTCTGAGAGAGTTTCCTGTGACAGTTGAGACAGTTAACATATACGTAGTGGCCAAAATTGTGGAAACCTTTTGGGGAAAGTGTATTTTTGAGGTTTGGTGGCTAACAACATCACTTTTTTGGGGGAGTAGTACCATAAAATTACATATCAATGGAAAGATAATTTAATCAAGAATGTAATGCAACGTAGTTTGTTCAATTATCTGTACTGTATTCTATGAAAAATTATAGCCAAATAACCAGAAAAAGGAAGCACAACTTGCTTAGGTTGATATCAGGGATCTTCCCTTCATCTGATTGTAGCCAATGAGCATGAATATTTAGAAAGCCAATCGGGTGTCATCTTGTTTTGGCCATGAGCCAATCAGATCACAGTAGGATTCAGTTATTGACGTCATGTATTGAAGCTGAGAGGAGGACGTTTTCAGTGTGTTATGTGATCGCCATTGTCAGTTGGTTTTGTGTGTGTGTGTGTTGTTTCACTTAGTGAGCTTGTAAACATAATAAAATTAAAGTAAAGGTGCAAAGAGTTGACTGGTCGCCCAGAGAGTGATGTAAAATAGTATTATTAAGTGAACAAGGTTACAATTATAAAGAAATTAGAAGAAAAATGGGTGGAAACTTAACCAAAGGTGGCATTTCTACTGTACACTTTTCCCAAAAGGTTTCCACAATTTTGGCTGCTACTGTAGTTGAGTGGTAAAGCACATGGTGATTGTGCTCTTTGCTCTGTGGTGGTCTATATACAACAGAATTTCTAACAGCCAAAGTGTCTGGGCAATTCTAGGGACTGTAGTAAGGAGGTATTGCTTCTTCGGGGTGCCATTTGGGAATCAGGTAAGGCCCCCCCAATCAGTAAGTGCACCCCAGATACACCAGGGCCTTACCCTCTTTTTATTTTCTTCATATTCTTGTGCCCTCTGTTTTTATTTTTGCACGGGGTTTGTTTTACATTCAAATTTGCTTCCCTACACCAGCCGCCAACTGTCACTTTGATTGCGGTGGCATAGCTATCATTTTCATAAAGCAATATATTCCTTCAAATTGTGATTGGCCACGTTCAGAGAAACTAGTCGACCGAGTGACATCAGCCAAGACACAGCAGCCAAGATGGATCTTTCTGAGCAGGCCGGATGTTAATTGAATCTGAGCCTGGCTCTGAATTTATGGCCTGTGATGTTTTATTGAGTTGGCTGCTGTCGGCTTTAATTAAGGTGATTCACTCTGGAGCAGTGGGGTAGGAAGGTGAGAGATAGCTCAAGTAAACTTGCCTCCAGAAGCGGTGAATGCTCCAACAGTGGAAGTTTTTAAGAAGAGACTGGACAACCATTTGTTGGAAATGGTGTAGGGCAGACATGTCAAACACAAGGCCCAGGGGCCGGATGCAGCCCGCAAAGTGGTTTCATGTGGCCCGCAAAGCCATCCTGGAAACAGTGAGGGAACGGCCCCCGCTGCCTTGGCCCCAATCCAGGCCGGCCGGGAGCCAATGTACAATTTTGTGGTGGCCATCTATGCTGAAACGCATTCAGTCTTAGCTCCACAAGTCATCTGGAAACAGTGAGGAACCAGCCCCTGCCACATCGGCCCACCCCCTGGGTACATGCTGGGGAGGTGTCACCCTTTGTGAGAAATGAAGAAATGGACCATCGCCTGGAAGTGGCCAGTAAATGGCCCTTGCCTACTTCACATATCCAGCTTGATGGGCTCTGCTCTGGTCCCACCCCCCTTCTGCCAGAGACCCTCAGATCTGTCCCACTCCTGCCCAGGCCCCCACAGGCACCCTTGACACAAATGTAGAGCTGGCCATGCCCACCCAATAGGCCACACCCACATAGACCCTGAAAAAAAGTGACTTATAACAGTTTTTCACACTTACAACTGTTGCAACATTCCCAGGGTCAGGTCATCAAAATCTAGACCCTTCACAACAGGTCCTAGTGGATCAGTTTGTCCTAGTGCAGGGGTAGGCAACCTTGGCTCTTTTATGACTGGTGGACTTCAACTCCCAGAATTCCTGAGCCAGCCACGCTGAGGGGAAAGGGAGAGGTTTCCAAGCTGAGCCATGGCTGCCTCAGGAATTCTGGGAGTTGAAGTCCACCAGTCATAAAAGAGCCAAAGTTGCCTACCCCTGACCTAGTGGATGATCCTTTAAATATCAGCCGCCGTGTGCAGCAGCAGATGTGCCTGGCTGAGGAATTCTGGGAGTTGAAGTCCACGACTCATAAAAGGGCCAAGGTTGCCTACCTCTCCTATATACCATTTCAGACAAATGGCTGTCCAATCTCGTCTTAAAAACCTCCAGTATGGAGTACCCACAGCTTCTTAAGGAAGCAGTTCCACTGATTAATTGTTCTCACAGTCAGGAAATTCCTCCTTGTTCTAGGGTGCTTCTCTCCTCTTTGGTCAGTTTCCATCCGTTGCTTCTTGTCCTGCCTTCAGGTGCTTTGGAGAATAGCTTGACTCCCTCTTCTTTGGGGCAGCCCCTGAGATATTGGAAGACTGCTATTATGTAATCCTTAGTGCTTCTTTTCTAGACATATCCAATTCCAGCATGCATTCTTTGTATGTTTTAGCCTCCAGTCCTCTACTCATCTTTGTTGCTCTTCTCCGCACTCTTTCTAGAATCTCAAAATCTTGTTTACATCATGGTGACCAAAGCTGGATGCAGGATTCCAAGTGAGGCCTCACTAAGGCCTTGTAAAGTGGTATTAATACTTCACGTGATCTTGATTCTTTCCCTCTGTTAAAGCAGCCTAGCACTGTGTTGGCCTTTTTGACAGCTGCAGCACACAGCTGGCTCCTATTTAAGGGATTGTCCACTAGGACTCCAAGATCCCTCTCACAGTTACTACTATTGAGCAAGGTACCCCCTAAACTATGCCTGGTTTTTCTTGCCTAAATGTAGAACCTTCCTTTTTTCACCCTTGAATTTCGTTTTGTTAGCTAGCGCCCAGTGTTCACGTCTGTCCAGATCCTCCTGTATCTTAAGCCTGTTGACAGAAGTGGGGCCAACTGTGCCGATACTGTACTTGGTTTGCATTTCTGCACAGTGCACGCTTGAAAAAAGTGACTTTTCCAAACAATTTGGAAAAAGAATAATTGGTGCTGCTCTTAGACCGCCAGACCTCCAGCTCTTCGTGAGGCTTAGCAGGTGCCTGCCCGCCCCCCTCCGGGGAGAGACAGGAACTCTTACATAATGGGTTCTTATGCAACGCCCCCCCCCCCCTCTGCCTTCGCCCCGAGGTCAGCAGCAGCTGCAGCTCGGCGTCTCTATCCTTGCAAATCAGCAAAGCATCTCTAACCTCCATTCATGCGAGTGCGGGCACCGGCATCTCCAAAGCACGCGGGGGGGGGGGAAGAGCGGATCACTACAGACCCCAAATACGGGAGGGGATTTCCTTTAATCCGACCGCTGCCCCGCATCTGGATCTGATGGCGGCATATCGACCTCCTGTGGATGAAGATTAAGGAATGGTTTAAATTAAAAAGAGACAGGACAGCAGCGAATTCGCTCTCGTTTCCTCCCCCCCTCCCTGGATGGAATGGACTGTTCCGCACTTCCCGAAGCTATGAATGAAATATTTGCCGCGAAAGGGAGCAGACCATTGTAACGAAGGGGGGGAGGTTGTTCTTCACCACCACTGCAAATTTAGGGCTAGGCGTTACGGAGACATTCAGGGCGGTTGTTTTGATTTTGGAAAGAAAAAGAAAAGATACGGACCACACTTCGGAAGAGGCGAGAGTTCTTTTTTTTTTTTTAAAAAAGTTTTTTATTTATAATACAGTTAAAACAAAAATGGACGTAAACGGGACATTCCAGAATAAATATTCCTAACAATTTGTTCCTCTTAATACATATAATTAATATATCATTCTTAAGCTCCAAATAAGCTTATTCTTCTATACAGTACAATTATATATACAGTTATATATATTTCTGTCTTAACATTAGTTTGAAGCCCGAGCAGTTCTTAATTCATACCAGTAATAAAATTTAACTCAGATTTCAAAGTAGTCTTGATTCTGTCTTAGCCTTCATTTCCATTGTGAGCCTATCCATTTCAGCACATGATAAAATTTTATATAAAATCTCTTCTTCTGTTGGAATTCCTTTATTCCTCCAGTTTTGAGCGTATACCAGTGTAGCAGCCGTGAGAATGTGTAACATCAAATAGAATACCCCTTTGTCATATTTTTGCGTGGTTATGCCTAATAGAAAGAGTTCTGGTTTTAACTCTACCACTAGCGTTAAAATTTCTTCCAGCCATTTTTTAACCTTATTCCAAAAGTCACGGGCTCGTGGGCACTCCCACCACATATGATAGTATGTCCCAGTTGCCAATTTACATTTCCAACATTTGGAGGAAGCATTTGAACCCATTTTAGCTAATCTTATGGGTGGGAGATGCCATCTATAGAACATTTTGTAGAGATTTTCTTTATAGGAAATGACCAGAGTGAGCTTCCTGTTTCTTACCCATAGTTCTTGCCAGATGTGCAGATCAAAGTTGAGATCAAAAATCCCTACTCCACTTTAACATGGTCTCTTTTACTTGTTCCTCATACATTGCCTGATCTAACAAACAGTGATATAGCTTTTTAATCCTTTTATCCTCCGTACCTAATAATATTTTATCCAGCCCTATCGGTTCTAATTTTATGCCTCTTTTTAAATCTTTCCATTATCTCGCCTGTAATTGAAGGTATGCCCACCATTCTAATTCTATCCCTTCGTCTTGAAGAATTTTCCTGGATTTCAATTCCCCTCTCTCCTCTAGAACATTTTTATATGTTATAATCTTTCCTAGTTGGATAAATTTTGGATGGACATGCATTTCTAACGATGAGATCCAACTAGGGACTTGAGTATAATTTGGTTGCCAGATTTTAACCTGTCAGAAGTAAGTCTTCATCCTGGTTCATCCAAGCTGGGAATAAATAAGCAACATGGCAACTGCTTTGGGAAGAAGGTTACAGTTTATTGAAGAAGCAGAAAGATGCAAGAAAAAGCAGAGGAGAGGAAAGAGGAGTTGAGCACATGGGCAGTAGGTTTTTATACCCCCTCTAAGCCTTGTTTGGAATAGTTTCCTGTTCCTGTGGCATGAACCTTGAGGCTATTTCTGAGTGTTTTTCTAAGCCTTGATATCTGTGGTTTAATCCTATTATCATATCCTGCTTCCCAGGTGATGGGGCTCATGACTCCTAGAGTTTGGGTGGGGCATGCAGATTTTCTCTATGTCTTCTTGAGTGCTCTGGCTTCAATTCTCTGATGGTTTTACATCTGCATTTGTATGGGGCTAGCTCTTGCTTGGGGCAGAGAGATAGATTTGGGGCCAGGTTTGGTTTAAAAAAGAAATCCTTTGGAGGAGAAATATATTTTTCTGCCCTTTTAATATTTCCTTCTCTGGGCTAACTTCCCTCAAACCCATACGTCAATTAGAGCAGTGGTTCTTAACCTTTTTGAACAAATCGCCCCCTTGAGCCAATGAGGAAGTTGTCATCGCCCCCCTCCCCCAACATAACCTCTCATAGGAAATAATTCTTCAATTTATGCAAACACTTTTTTTGTTTTCTTTAAAATTGTCATCAGGACATATCGATGCAAATAATTTATTTCCAGTCTTTTTCCCATATCTCAACTGTGTGAAAAATTTTGATGCTACCGGTCACTTTATTCCTAAACTTCGTGATACATATATTTCATTATTATCTTCTTTATTCAAGACACTTAAATGTAATGACCACTGAAAACAAAATTCAATTGAAATGCCCAAAAAGAAAAACAGTAACATTTAATGATTGAATTACAAGTGAAATTTAAGACGCAAAAAGAAATATAAAAAAGGGCATAAGAACAAACCGCAGTGCAGCAACTAAGAACTTCAAGACGAAAACTCTGAAACTCAATTAAGATTCGAGGAAAGTATATATAGTCACGCACACTGTAAAAAGGATTAAAAAGACACAAAGAAAATATAATATCGAACTGGAGTGCACGCTAAAAAGAGACACACAAAATGTTTTACAGAGCCACTCGGCATGCGATGTTTCGAAAGAAGCGCTCCCCCCTCCATCACTGCCCATTCTGGCCAATGGCACGCCACTGTATGGGTAGAGGCTGCTGCGCAACGCGCATGAAGATAAGCGATGCGTCTTCACATATGTATGGCGTTCTGTACTGAAGCTCACTGGAGGAACATTTGAAAACACCATTCAATCCACTAAGAGCGAGCGATCTGATGTTTTTGTACGACAGATATGCAGCGATTCACTGTACGAAAAAGTCTCAAAAGTGTCCCCAAAACTTCTTGCTCCATCGCCCCCATATCGCCCCCTTTTCGTTCCATTGCCCCCCTGAAAAATGAAATTGCCCCCTGGGGGGCAATATCACCCAGGTTAAGAACCATTGAATTAGTGCAGTGGTTCTCAACCTGTGGGTCGGGACCCCATTTGGGGTCGAACGACCATTTCACTGGGGTCGCCAAACCATGCAGTCCGCCATTTTTCCCCCCTTTTCCTTAGCTGTGCTCCTCCCTTTTATTCTATTGGCTTTTGGAAGCCAATAGAATAGATTCTCTTGAATAGAGTCTAATTCTATTGGCTTTCAAAATCCAATAGGAATTGTCCAGGCTGTCTCTGCCCTGCTGAGCCCGCCAAAAGTCCCATTCTGCAAACGGTGCTGCACCAGTTGAGTAGTCCTCGACTTACGACCGGTTGGGGGTCGCGGCATTAAAAAGGTTGAGAACCACTGAATTAGAGCTTGTCTGATATAATGCCTTCGAAAATATTTGCGTGTCTTATATTTATGATCCCATAACGTACCAGTGCCATCCTATTTGTAAGCCACGGCCTTCCAGACAGAATAATCTCCTGTTCTTTAGTAATATCCAGTCCCTTACCCATAATAATACTATGGCCTGATAATAGTTTTCCAGGTCAGGGAGGTCAAATTCCCCCCCCCTCCCCCCACTTAAGAGGCGAGACCTCTTAAGGTGGGGCGGGAATTTCATGATTTCTTTTTTTTCCCCCCTTTCCTTTCGGGAAAAATAGTTCAATCCGCTCTCTCCCGCCCCTTTCGGCGGGCGGCAGCGCCGATTGGCTGGGCGCATTTTAAAGGAGAAGACAAGGCGCGCTTTTTCTACCCTCCCTCTCGGCTCCCTTTTCGCCTCAGCCGCTCGGCGACTACCGTCCTCCGGCCTTCCCGCAGCCGGGGGCGGCTGAGGAAGCGAGCGAGTGAGCGAGGGAGGCGGAAAAGCAGCGAACGTGAGCCTTCGTCGAGCCCCGGTCCGGCGGGGCGGGCGGGATGAAGAGGGGCGCTCCCCGCCCGCGGAGACTCCGACCACGTCGGCCAAAAAGGCGGCGGCGGCGGCGGCAGCTAGGCCCCGCCGCGGCGCTGCCATGGCAACGGGCGGCGACGGTGGCCGCCGAGGGACAGAAAGGCTGCCCGAGCGGCGCCTGAGGCGCGCCGAGCGCCAGCGGCCGCCGCCGCCGCCGCCGCCTCTGAGGGCCGCCGCGGCTTCCGCCATGGAAGGCCGGCCGAGCCAGGCCTCGGCGGCGGGAAAAGCCTCCCCTCCGCCGCCGCGCTACCGCCTGGTGTCGGAGATCGGGCGCGGGGCCTACGGCGTGGTCTACGAGGCGGTGTCGGGCCGGAGCGGCGCCCGGCGGGCCGTCAAGCGGCTGCGCTGCGACGCGCCGGAGAACGTGGAGCTGGCCCTGACCGAGTTCTGGGCCCTGACCAGCCTGCGCCGCCACCACCCCAACGTGGTGCGCTTCGAGGAGTGCGTCCTGCAGCGCGACGGGCTCGGGCAGCGCATGAGCCACGGCAACAAGCAGAGCGCGCTCTACCTGCGCCTGGTCGAGACCTCGCTCAAAGGTGAGGCTGGGGGGGGGTCGTCTGGACACGCTCTCATACTCACGTGTATACGCACACACGCACAACGGGGGAGGACACGTGTCGGGGCGTCCGCACGGCGCCTTCATGGAGGGCCCGCTGCTGAGGCCAGGAAGATGGAGGAGGTAGCTTTGGTGGGGGGGGCTGTGCTTGGGGGTCTCTCTGAGCTGGGTGGCTCCCTTGCAGACGTTTCGGGGCCCGGCTAGGGAACAGCATCAGGGGGAGGAGGAGGACTATGGGGTCCTTGAGGGTCTTTCTGAGCTGGGTGGCTCCCTTGCAGATGTTTCGGGGCCCGGCTAGGGAACAGCATTGGGGGAGGGGGAGGAGGAGGACTGTGGGGTCCTTGGGGGTCTCTGAGCTGGGTGACTCTTTTGCAGACGTTTCAGGGCCCGGCTAGGGAACAGCATCAGGGGAGGAGGAGGACTGTGGGGTCCTTGGGGGTCTCTCTGAGCTGGGTGGCTCCCTTGCAGACGTTTCGGGGCCCGGCTAGGGAACAACATCAGGAGGAGGAGGAAGAAAAGGACTGTGGGGTCCTTGGGGGTCTCTGAGCTGGTGGCTCTATTGCAGACGTTTTGGGGCCCGGGTAGGGAACAGCGTTAGGGCAAGGAGGAAGAGGAGGAGGAAAAGGACGGTGGGGTCCTGGGTGCTCTCTGAGCTGGGTGGTTCCCTTGCAGACGTTTCGGGGCCTGGCTAGGGAACAGCATCGGGGAGGGGGAGGACTGTGGGGTCCTTGGGGGTCTCTCTGAGCTGGGTGGTTTTTTTGCAGACGTTTCGGGGCCCGGCTAGGGAACAGCATCGGTGGGGGGGAGGAGGAGGAGGACTGTGGGGTCCTTGAGGGTCTTTCTGAGCTGGGTGGCTCCCTTGCAGATGTTTCGGGGCCCGGCTAGGGAACAGCATTGGGGGAGGGGGAGGAGGAGGACTGTGGGGTCCTTGGGGGTCTCTGAGCTGGGTGACTCTTTTGCAGACGTTTCAGGGCCCGGCTAGGGAACAGCATCAGGGGAGGAGGAGGACTGTGGGGTCCTTGGGGGTCTCTGAGCTGGGTTGCTCCCTTGCAGACGTTTCGGGGCCCGGCTAGGGAACACATGAGGGGGGAGGAGGAGGAGGACTGTGGGGTCCTTGGGGTCTCTGAGCTGGTGGCTCTATTGCAGACGTTTTGGGGCCCGGGTAGGGAACAGCGTTAGGAGGAGGAAGAGGAGGAGGAAAAGGACGGTGGGGTCCTGGGTGCTCTCTGAGCTGGGTGGTTCCCTTGCAGACGTTTCGGGGCCTGGCTAGGGAACAGCATCGGGGAGGGGGAGGACTGTGGGGTCCTTGGGGGTCTCTCTGAGCTGGGTGGTTTTTTTGCAGACGTTTCGGGGCCCGGCTAGGGAACAGCATCAGGGGGAGGAGGAGGACTATGGGGTCCTTGAGGGTCTTTCTGAGCTGGGTGGCTCCCTTGCAGATGTTTCGGGGCCCGGCTAGGGAACAGCATTGGGGGAGGGGGAGGAGGAGGACTGTGGGGTCCTTGGGGGTCTCTGAGCTGGGTGACTCTTTTGCAGACGTTTCAGGGCCCGGCTAGGGAACAGCATCAGGGGAGGAGGAGGACTGTGGGGTCCTTGGGGGTCTCTGAGCTGGGTTGCTCCCTTGCAGACGTTTCGGGGCCCGGCTAGGGAACAGCATGAGGGGGGAGGAGGAGGAGGACTGTGGGGTCCTTGAGGGTCTTTCTGAGCTGGGTGGCTCCCTTGCAGACGTTTCGGGGCCCGGCTAGGGAACAACATCAGGAGGAGGAGGAAGAAAAGGACTGTGGGGTCCTTGGGGGTCTCTGAGCTGGTGGCTCTATTGCAGACGTTTTGGGGCCCGGGTAGGGAACAGCGTTAGGGCAAGGAGGAAGAGGAGGAGGAAAAGGACGGTGGGGTCCTGGGTGCTCTCTGAGCTGGGTGGTTCCCTTGCAGACGTTTCGGGGCCCGGCTAGGGAACAGCATCAGGAGGAGGGGGAGGAGGAGCACTGTGGGGTCCTTGGGGGTCTCTGAGCTGGGTGACTCTTTTGCAGACGTTTCAGGGCCCAGCTAGGGAACAGCATCAGGGGAGGAGGAGGACTGTGGGGTCCTTGGGGGCCTCTCTGAGCTGGGTGGCTCTCTTGCAGACGTTTTGGGGCCCGGCTAGGGAACAGCGTTAGGACAAGGAGGAAGAGGAGGAGGAAAAGGATGGTGGGGTCCTGGGTGCTCTCTGACTGGGTGGTTCCCTTGCAGACGTTTCGGGGGCCCGGCTAGGGAACAGCATCAATACTAGAAAGGTGGGGGGGATGGAGGGAGGAGGACTGTGGGGTCCTTGGGGGTCTCTCTGAGCTGGGTGGCTCTCTTGCAGACGTTTCAGGGTCCTGCTAGGGAACAGCATCAGGGAGGAGGAGGAGGACTTGGGGGTCTCTGAGCTCAGTGCTCTCTTGCAGACGTTTCGGGACTTGGCTAGGGAACAGCATCAGGGCTAGGAGGAGGAGGAAAAGGACTGTGGGGTCCTTGGGGGTCTGAGCTGGGTGGCTCTCTTGCAGACGTTTCGGGGCCCGGCTAGGGAACAGCGTTAGGGCTAGAAGGAGGAGGAGGAAGACTGGGGTCCTGGGTGCTCTCTGAGCTGGGTGGTTTTTTTGCAGACGTTTCAGGGCCCAGGTAGGGAACAGCATCAGGAGGAGGAGGAGGAGGAGGAAAAGGATTGTGGGGTCCTTGGGGACTCTCTGAGGTGGGTAGTTCCCTTGCAGACGTTTCGGGGCCCGGCTACGGAACAGCGTTAGGGCTAGAAGGAGGAGGAGGAAGACTGGGGTCCTGGGTGCTCTCTGAGCTGGGTGGTTTTTTTGCAGACGTTTCAGGGCCCAGCTAAGGAACAGCATCAGGGCTAGGAGAAGTGAGAGGAGGAAAAGGACTGTGGGGTCCTTGGGGGCTCTCTGAGCTGAGTGGTTTTTTTGCAGATGTTTCGGGACCTAACTAGGTAACAGCATCAATACTAGAAGGTTGGGGGGGGTTGGAGGAAGGAGGAGGAGGACTGTGGGGTCCTTGGGGGTCTCTCTGAGCTGGGTGGCTCCCTTGCAGACGTTTCGGGACCTAACTAGGGAACAGCATCAGGGTGAGGAGGAGGAGGAGGACTTGGGGGTCTCTCTGAGCTGGGTGGCTCCCTTGCAGACGTTTCGGGACCTAACTAGGGAACAGCATCAGGGTGAGGAGGAGGAGGAGGACTTGGGGGTCTCTGAGCTGGGTGGCTCTCTTGCAGACGTTTCGGGACCTGGCTAGGGAACAGCATCAGGGCGAGGAGGAGGAAAAGGACGGTGGGGTCCTTGGGGGTCTCTGAGCTGGGTGGGGTTTTTTGCAGACATTTCGGGACCTAACTAGGGAACAGCATCATTGCTAAAAGGGAGTGAGATTGGAGGAAGGAGGAGGAGGAGGAAAAAGATTGAGGGGTTCATGGTGCTTTCTGAGCTTGGTGGTTTTCCTGCAGACGGTGTATTACCCAACTAGGTAATACCAATGCTAGAAGGGAGTGGGGAGGGGGAGGACTGTGGGGTCCTTGGTGCACTCTGAGCTTGGTGCTTTTCTTGCAAACATTCCGGACCCAATTAGGTAACATCATCAGTGCGAGAAGGGAGTGGGGTAAGCAGGGAGGAGTAGGAGGAAAGGGACTGTGGCATCCGTTGGAGGCTCTCTGAGCTTGGTGGTTCTCTTGCATACGTTTCATGACCCACAGATGAAACTTTGGCAGTTATGTGCCTCGGCATTTCAACTTGAGTAAGGAGGGAGGTGTTACTTTCAAGTGGGTTAGATGGAGAAACGAAACTTTTACAATTTAGCTGAAGACCCGGGAGAGCCTGAAGCCTTGTCAAGGACACCAAAAGAGGTGTGGATTTGAAGCAGATTGTTCCCATAACAAAGTGAACCTGTTTATATGGACTACGGCAGGGCTTTTAAACCAGTGGTACGGGTACCACTTGTGGTACATTGGCACCTGGCAGGTGCTACACGACCATCCTAGAAAAATGGTAGCGGAGGAGGGGAATGAGTTGAACTGGTGGAAGCACCGCACAAGCTTGAGCGAGAGACGGCTGGAGCTGCAGGGCTGTCAGGGCTCAGCGGAAGCCCCAGGATCAGCGCCAGGCTCCAGCTGAAGCTCGGCACTGATTCTGGCACTTCTGCTGAGCCCAGAAGAAGCGCCATTCAGCTGGAATGTTGCAGCCTCTCCAGGGTCTTGTGATTTACGTTCAGATGCTTGGCAACTGATTCCTATTTATGACGGTCACATTGTCCCAGAGTCATGTGAAGTAACCAAAACCTGCTGCAACCACCCAGCAGACGGGGGGGGGGAGAATAAAAACCAAACACCTCCCCCCCCCCCGCTGCCAATCCTCAACAGAAATGCTCACAACAATGAAAACCTCAGAGAGGAGGGAGAGCGCCACCAGGTGGGCAAGTAGGTGTCTTGCTCGGCTGTGGCTTGGGGGGCACTTTTTTCAGAGCCATTGTAACTTCGAACAGTCACTAAGCAAACTGTTGTAAGTCGAGGACTACCTGTACTTCATCACTTTTTTTTTGTCAAGTTTTTGACACCTCGCTAGGCGACTGGTGGTCCTCGGATGTTGCCATATCCTAAAAGTGATACAATGGGAGCCCTGGACTACGGAAGACGTTGGGGGTTTGGCTGGGAAAATGATTAACTCTATGACAGGGGTCTTCAAACGTGGCCCTTTTCTGACTTGTGGACTTCAACTCCCAGAATTCCTCAGCCGGCGTGCACGCTGGCTGAGGAATTCTGGGAGTTGAAGTCCACAAGTCGGAAAAGGGCCACATTTGAAGACCCCTGCTCTATGAATTGGGGTTGGAACCTCAGAGTTAAGCTTTGCTTCGACCTCAGTGCATTCAATAAAAAGAGTAAGATGGAACGAACCTGGAGTTTTATTTTGGATTCTTGAGCTGGATGTTAGCAGTAATCTCATCAGTGCTAGAAAGGAATGGGGTGTTGGTGGGGGAGGGGGAGGACAACTTTGGGTCCTTGGTGGTCTCTGAGCTTGGGGTTTCTCTTGCAAACGTTTCATGACCCACTAGATATCTTTGGTGCTAGAAAGGAGTGGGGTTGCATGGAGGAGGAGAAAGACTGTGGATTCTCGGTGTGTTCTCTGAGCATGGTGACTCTCTTGCAGACATTTCATGACCCAGCTAGGTAAGGGAAGAACCCAAGCCCCAGCAGCCTAGCTAGGTTAGAGGGGTATATGGGGGGGGGGACAAGCAAACAGGTGTACAAGTGCCCCAGCTATGCAGAAATAGGGATGGATGCACTTGGAAGAAGCAGACAAGTCCTTAAGCATTGCTAATTGAAGAGAGAGGTACAGTGTTGTCATCCCGCTGTGAATTATTTTTCCCCTCAGCCCTGTGAGGTGGGTTGGGCTGAGAGAGGGGGGGGGGAGAAGGCCTTCATGCCTAAGGCAGGACCCGAACTCATGATCTGCGTGTAGTCTGGTATCTTAACCAGGCAAACTTGCTCTCTCTCTCTTAGGAGGCCAAGGGAACAAACCTAGCTAAATTGGAGGAATAAAGATTTTTTTTAGAGGGGGTGGGTGGGTGAGAGACAGCCAACACATGTAGAAGTGCCCCTACTCTTCAGAAAAGTGATGGGTTTACAAGGGGGGTGTCGCTGCTTGGAAGAAGCGGGTAAGTCCTAAACCAGTGCTTCTCAACCTTGACAATTTTAAGGCATGTGGACTTCAACTCCCAGAATTCCACAGCCAGCATTGCTGGCTGTGGAATTCTGGGAGTTGAAGTCCACATGCCTTAAAATTGTCAAGGTTGAGAAACCGAAGAGATAGTACTATCCCCCTGCAGTGAATATACTAATACTGTATTCCTATTTCTTACTTATCCCCACAACAGTGCTCCTTTGAGGGGCTTAGGCTGAGAAAGAGAGACTGACCCAAAGTCAATCCAGCTGACTAGAGCAGGACTTAAAATCTTCCCATTTCTAGGCCAGTTGTGCTGGCTGGGGGATTCTGGGAGTGGAGGCCCACGCATCTTCAAGAGGCCGTGGTTGAGTAACATAGGGCCTCTTTACAGTAGCATCTTTAGTGCGTGGAGTATATATGCAACATTGGTTTTTGTTGGCTCCGAATTTAGTGGCCCTCAAGGTGTAATTTTCAAAATGTAGTGAGAAGCTAAGTAATACCCTTAGATCAGGGGTCCCCAACCCCTGGGCCATAGCCCACAACCGGTCCGTGGCCTATTCGCAACCGGGCTGCGTGAGTGGCTGGCTGGTGCACACACACAGCCCCACATAGATAGATAGATAGATAGATAGATAGATAGATAGATAGATAGATAGATAGATAGATAGATAGATGATTGATTGATGATTGATTGATGATAGATAAATAGATAGATAATGATAGATAAATGATTGATTGTAGATAGATAGATAGATAGATGATTGATTGATGATAGATAGATAGATAATGATAGATAATGATAGATAAATGACTGATTGTAGATAGATAGATAGATGATTGATTGATGATAGATAGATAGATAGATATATGATTGATTGATGATAGATAGATAGATAGATAGATAGATAGATAGATAGATAGATAGATAGATAGATAGATAGATAGATAGATAAATGATTGATTGTAGATAGATAGATGGTAGGTAGGTAGATAGGTAGATAACCTTTATTGTATTTTTTTCCCTGTGGGCACAATGGCCCACATTAAAAATGAAATTTACTTGCTTCCTCTCAAAGTGAGCATTGCAGACCCCTGTGGCCCCATTCACACGAGTATTGCAGGCACTCAGGGCCTCATTTGCGCAAGTGTCACAGGTGCTCTCGGCCCCACTTGCGTGAGCAACGGGTGCTTATGCATGCACGCGCCTACCCCTCCCACAAAACCATTCTTTACCCCCTCTCCAGCTACCTAGCCGGAAAAGTTGGGGAACTCTGCCTTAGATAATATCTGAATAAGTCTTTGGATCCTGATAGTCCCCCGAGGCAAAAACATCTTAGGCTGCTCATTACCCATTTCTTGTTAGTCATGCCCTCCCAGAGGTAAGGACTGTTCTGGATGAAGAAATAGAAAGCTGTTGAGTCCCACCGTCGGTTCGCTCGGTGTAATGTTTATGTAGCACTGATAACGTTACCTAGTTTGGCAATGAAACGTCTGCAAGAAAACCCACCAAGCTCAGAGAGCGCCAAGGACCCCGTCATGTTTATTGACGATGTCATCACATCATTTTCAACTTCTAATGGCCACACAAAGTGTTCAACAGTTTGTCTCCAACTTGTCTTTTAGGTCACTTGACATCCGTGTTATTAGTTTAACAACTACGGCCAGAAAAATCATAAAATGGGGCCAAAATCATTTAGCTGCCTTGCTTAGCAACATAAATTTTGTGACCATAAGTCAAGGACTACCTGGACTTTGGATCAAGATTCTCCCTTTTTCATTATTTCAAGTTTTATTGGAACCTTGGATGGTCCTCTTTAAATCCAGGTAATCCTCGACTTACGGCAGTTCTTTTAGTGACTGTTGAAAATTACAACGGCATTGAAAAAGCGGCCGATGAGCTTTTTCCACAATTAGGTTGTAAGTTGAGGACTACCTGGATAAGTTTGCCAAATAACAAGGAAAGGCCCACGCTCTCCTCTGGCTTCCAGTAGCCAGTTTTCCCGCCGGTATTTTATTTCTCTATATTTAGTATAAATCTGCTTTTAACGAGGCATCCTGTAGACTCAAGTGAGCCTTACTGTTTAATGGAGAAGGGGGGGGTGGATATTGTGGAGAGGAAACCACATGGCTGTGCAGCGTGCCCGGTCACGGCATAACCAGGTGCGGGCTCGGCCTCACGCACGTCACACGTCACGCCGTGTGTGTTTTTGAGCAGAAGCGGCTTGTTATAAATAAGCCAGACCCCCCCCCTTTTTTTTTTTCACGTGTCTGCCAGCCTACTACAGATGTGGTTCAGCTAGGGAGATGTGCAAGAGCAAGCAGATGGGCAGCGAGCCTTGTGCCTCATTCATTTGTCGGGCATCAGCAGTCTTTGTGCTTCCAAGTTATATCATCTGTCATGTGGCTAATTGCTGGATGTAATCTCTTGGGCGCAACACGACAGGTCAACACAGAACAAGTGGTCACTGAGTGGAATTAATTCCACACGGTCCAGCTGGTCTAGAAAAAGGGGGGGTGCAGATCCCTTTGTTGTCAAACCGATTTAATCGACGGATTTTTGTCACACGTTTTTAAAAACAAGTTTTTTTATGGCAAGCGTGGAGTAGAACAATGAAAAAAGATTACACAAGCCAGAAGAGGGGGGAAATGCAAGAAAAAATATCTATAAAAAGAACTTTCCTCCCCCCCCCCCAGAAAGTGACTTCTCACAAGTATAAACAGTTCCCTGATCTCTTCACCTTCACTTAGCGAACAAAAATAAAAGAGTTTCATCCCTTAATCCACCTGTTCACAATAGGCAAAATCAAATAAGTCATGTCTTATTCGATCCGGTGAGCAGCCAAAGAGCCAAACAAAGCAGAACTGTCAAACAAAGGTGAAAACAAGCTGTGGATTAAAGGGAAGCCTGTGACATATAAAGGAAATCTGTACTCCTAAGCACATTTACTGGGAAGGATTCCCATTTTATGCCAGAAAGGCTATTTTTGCGTAGTAAGGTTCCAATGGGTATATGGCACCTTCTACCCACTGGAGCCTTATTACATAAAAATAATCTTTTGGGAGTATGTTTATATTGGATGGATATTCCAGTGTATCAATTAGCCCTCTATAATTGTGTTGGGCTACAATTGCCAGAATTTTCACAGTACATACCAATTTTCTCTGCTAGCTATTAGAAACTGACCAAGGAGAGAAGCAACCTAGAACTAAGGAGAAACTTCCTGACAGTGGGAACAATTAACCAGTGGAACAACCTGCCTCCAGAAGCGGTGAATGCTCCAACACTGGAAGTTTTTAAGAAGAGACTGGTCAGCCATTTGTCCAAAATGGTGTAGGGTTTCTTGCCTGAGCAGGGGGTTGGACTAGATGACCTCCAAGGTCCTTTCCAACTTATTACTATATTATTATTATTATCAATCATCGCACAGTCAGCCAGATGTTCAGACTGGATTTGGCATTTTGTCTACCTATCGAGTCCTTACCCAGGACCTGGATAGGCAGATGTGGATGTTTGATGGTATTACAGATATCGTCGCAGGATGGAAGCAGTTCCTAATAAGGCTGCCTTTTGCAATTGACTAATAGCGAATTTGTCAATGCCAATGGTGTTCAAGTGGTGCTCCAGTTGTTTTGGGATTGCACCCAAGGAGCCTATGACTATTGGTACTACCCTTGCTTGCTTTTGCCACAGTCTTTCTATTTCTATTTGTAGGTCTTTGTATTTTGTTATCTCTCCAGTTCTTTCTCTTCTATTCTGCTATCTCCAGGCACTGCCACATCCACTATCCAGACTTTTTTGTCTTTCTTATCGACAATTGTTAAGTCTGGGGTGTTATGTTGCAGGTGCTTGTCTGTTTGAATTCTGAAGTCCCAGAGCAGTTTAATTTAATCATTTTCTATGACTTTCTCTATTTTATGATCCCACCAGTTTTTGCTTACAGGCAAATGATATTTTTTGCAGATCTTCCACTGCACCATTGTTGCTACTTTGTCATGCCGCTGCTTGTAATCAGTCTGTGCAATCTTCTTGCAACAGCTTACCAAGTGGTCCACTGTTTCTTCAGCTTCTTTGCATAGGCGGCACTTACTGTCTGTTGCTGTCTTCTCAATTTTGACTTTGTATGCATTTGTCCTTAAGGCTTGGTCTTGTGCAGCCAGAATTAGTCCCTCGGTCTCTTTCTTCAATTTTCCTGCTCTTAGCCATTGTCAGGTTTTATTATTATCTGCTTTCCCAGCTATTTTTTTAATGTATTGGCCATGTAGTGCTTTGTCTTCCCATGCCTCTATTCTGTTCTTCATTTGGTCTTTCTTGTAGGCCAGTTTGGTCTCTCCAGTAGTTAGTAAGCCTTCCTGATATACTAATTTCAGTGCATCTTCATCATTCTTCTTCAGATATTCTTCCAAAGCCATTTTTTCTTCTTCAACCATCTGATGTACTTGTAGCATTCCACTCCCACCTATTTGCCTTGGTAGATAAAGTCTATCAATGTCACTGCATGGATGAAGGGCATGATTCATTGTCATTATTTTTCTGGTCTGCCTATCCATTGCTTTTAGTTCGGCTTGAGTCCAGTCCACTATTCCAGCTGTGTACCTAATGACTGGGATTGCCCAGGTGTTGATTGCCTTGATGGTATTTCCTCCATTGAGTTTGGATTTTAAGATCTTCTTCACTCTCTTGATGTATTCACCTCTAATCTTTTTCTTGACTTCAGTGTGCTCGATGTTGTCAGCTTGAAGGATACCCAAGTATTTGTAGTATTCTTCCTCATCCAGACTCTTAATGTTATTTTCGTGGGGCATCTTGATTCCTTCAGTTTTCACTATTTTTCCTTGTTTGATAGTAAGTGTGGCACATTTGTCCAAGCCAAACTCCATTACAATATCTTGCTATATATACGGACAGTGTTGAGCAGCGATTCTATTTCAGATGATGTTTTTCCATACAGCTTCAGATCATCCATGTAAAGGAGGTGGGATATTCTAGCAGATGTTTTTGATGTTTGATAGCCATGTCCTGAGTTATTCAGTATTGTTGACAGAGGAAACAGTGCAATAACAAATAGTAATGGTGATAATGAATCTCCTTGAACTATTCCTCTCTTGATATTAACCTCTCCCAGCCTCTCACCATTGATCTGCAACTGTGTCTTCCATTGTGCCATCGATCTTTGCACAAATTTTCTGATGTTTCTACTGACTCCTGTTATTTCTAGGCACTTTATTATCCAATCACGTGGCAGAGAGTCAAATGCCTTTTTGTAGTCAATCCATGCCACATTCAGGTTGGTCTTCCTTCTCTTGCAGTTTTCCAAGATCATTTTGTCTATTAGGAGTTGATCTTTTGTTCCTCTGCTATTGGGGCGGTTTCCTTTCTGCTCAGGTGGAAAGAGATTGTTTTCAACTAGATGCGGTTGTACTGCATCAGCTACCACACCAGTTAGTAATTTGAAAGTTGTTGGTAAGCAGGTAATTGGCCTGTAGTTACCTGGTGTTGCCCCTTTTGCTGGATTTTTCATTATTAGGTAGGTTTTCCCAGTTGTTAGCCACTTTTCAATTTCTCCTCCTTGTAGTATATTATTATTATTATTATTATTATTATTATTATTATTATTATTATTATTATTATTATTATTATTATATATCACAGTACATTTCAACAAGGGGAATCTGCTTAAACTTTTTTTTTTAATTTGTTATGCTTACAGCTATGATGTAGGTACAGGTAGTCCTCAACCTACGACCACATTCAAGCCCAACATTTCCGTTGTTAAGTGACTTTTCCCCCATTTGATGACCTTTCTTACCACCGTTCTTAAGTGAGTCACTGCCGTTGATAAGTTGTAACCCCGTTGTTAAGTGAATCTGGCCTCCCCATTGATTTTGCTTGGCAAAAGGTGATCACGTGACCTTGGGAAACCACGACGGTCATAAGTATGAACCCGTTGCCAGGCGTCTGATTTTTGACCACGTGGCCACAGGGAGGCCACAGAGATGGCAAGTGTGGAAAATGGCCATTAGTCACCTTTTTCCAGTGCCGTTGTTAACTTGGAACAGTCACTAAACCAGTGGTTCTCAACCTTTTTAATGCTGTGACCCCCCAACCGGTCGTAAGTCAAGGACTACTCAACCAGTCATATGTCGAGGACTACTCAACTGGTGCAGCACCGTTTGCAGAATGGGACTTTTGGTGGACTCAGCAGGGCAGAGACAGCCTGGACAATTCCAATTGGCTTTTGAAAGCCAATAGAATTAGACTCTGTTCAAGAGAGTCTATTCTATTGGCTTTCAAAAGCCAATAGAATAAAAGGGAGTAGCACAGCTAAGGAAAAGGGGGAAAAAATGGCGGACTGCATTGTTTGGCGACCCCCGTGAAATGGTCGTTCGACTCCAAATGGGGTCCCAACCCACAGGTTGAGAACCACTGCAGTAAACAAAGGATTGCAAGTCAAGGACAAACACTTCATTTAGTGACCGTTCCAAGTTAGATCAGCACTGGAAAAGTCACGTGGTTCTGCCTCTGAATCTTGACCAGGTGACTGGGGGAGGGATTTCTGCAACTGTCCTAGTGTGAAAAACAGTCGTAACTCGCTCTTCTCTGTGCTGTTATAACGTCAAATGAAGGGTTATAACTCAAGGCAACCTGAGTAAGATTTAGTGCAGTGGTCTTCAAACTTGGCCACTTTAAGACTTGTGGACTTCACCTCCCAAGATTCCTCAGCCTCAGGGCTAGCTGAGGAATCCTGGGAGTTGGAAGTCCACAAGTCTCAAAGTGGCCGAGCTTGAAGACTACTGCTCTAGGATGCCCCACCCCTATTCTAGAACAAAGAAGAATGGAGAAAAGATGTCGGATTGCTTGGCAGAAATTGGACGACAGAACCCTTTGCGTGTAGTGGTGAAGGTGCCCGACTAGAAACCAGGAGACTGAATTCTAGTTTTGCCTTAGGCGCGAAAGCAGCTTTAGGCCAATCGCTGATAGACGAGTTTGGGTTGTGCTGGCTGAGGAATTCTGGGAGTTGAAGTCCACAAGTCTTAAAAGTGGCCAGGTTTGAAGATGTTGTGCTTCCGTGCCAGCCTGTGCTCCCAACAGCGGAGTCTGAGGAATCGGAGGAGGAGGTGGAGGAGGCATTTGAAGGGCCATCCGGAGCAGAGGGAGGCTCTGATGAATTACAGGACTCACGGTTTGATGTAGAGCCTGGGCCCTCCAGTCGTGTTCCTGATGAAGCTCAGCTGTGTGAGGAGAAGGAGTCAGACTCGGAGGACTCACACCTGATGGACTTGCTAACTGATGCTCGCACACGTCGTCAATTAGCGAGAGTAAATCAGCAGCAGTCAATACGGCAACTCCAGAGTAAAAGGAGAAGGCAATGAGAGGCAACGTCTTGGGACTGCTGTATAAAAAGAGGAGGTGTGGGCGGTGCTGGTGGCTGAAGGCAACCGTTTGCAAA
Organism: Crotalus tigris; assembly: GCF_016545835.1. Classification (NCBI taxonomy): domain Eukaryota; kingdom Metazoa; phylum Chordata; class Lepidosauria; order Squamata; family Viperidae; genus Crotalus; species Crotalus tigris. Next base: position 1,493,421 of record NW_024100516.1, on the reverse strand, counting down.
GTGCTTCTTGGAATCCTGGTCTGTTTGTCTTGCTTGTGACTACTCTTCTGTTTGCATTGTGTTTCCTGTGGATTATTTCCTTCCTTTGGACTTAAGTTTTGCTGTTTGTGTTTTGGACTATTTGACAGGTTTGTCACCCATATTAAAAGGGGTTTGTTTTGTTTAAAAGTCTTCAGCCTATTTTATCAAAAGGGGTTTGGTCCTTGTGCCTTTAACAAGGATGGCAATTGGCTGGGATAGAACAGAAGACCCCTGATTTAGTCGGTTGGAAACTAGCATTGTTCTCTCCTGGTTATTTACATATAGCAGGGCCCATATGGTAGTGCCAGTTAAACATCTGTCGAATTTGCCCAAACTCTTTACTTCATACAGGTTCAAACCTGCAAAAACCTGCCGTTGTTGAGTTCTAGAAAGAAATACTTAAGTGGCTAAGAGCAGTAAAACATCTGCCTCCTAACCCCATCTCTTGTAAATCACCTACAGTCTGAGGTGTATATATATATATATTTATGCAAAAGTGCCATCTGGTAGGGATCAATCTTTGGAGAGCCTTGCTGAAGCTGGAATAAACATTGGCATAGCTCCTTCTTTCTTTGAAAAGTCAGGATGGGGGTGGAACTACCCATAGTCCTCGACTTACGACTGCAAGCCCCCCCGTCCCCAAATTTGTGTTGCTACACAGGACATAGTCATCAGCCACATCCCCAGGGAAGCAGAATATGACCTTTGGGACATAATAGGATTAACCCACCACCCTCAGAATAACAGAAAGGCACACTCAGACTTCGGTCAAAGTTCATGCCACAGGAACAACTCCAAACAAAAGGCTCCAGAGCAGTGGTTCTCAACCTTTTTAATGCCACGACCCCCAACCGGTCATAAGTCAAGGACTTCTCAACCGGTCGTAAGTCGAGGACTTCTCAACTGGTGCAGCACCGTTTGCAGAGTGGGACTTTTGGCGGGCTCAGCAGGGCAGAGACAGCCTGGACAATTCCTATTGGCTTTTGAAAGCCAATAGAATTAGACTCTATTCAAGAGAGTCTATTCTATTGGCTTTCAAAAGCCAATAGAATAAAAGGGAGTAGTACAGCTAAGGGAAAGGGGGGGGGAAAATGGCGGACTGCGTTGTTTGGCGACCCCCATGAAATGGTCGTTCGACCCCAAATGGGGTCCCGGCCCACAGGTTGAGAACCACTGCTCCATAGGGTATAAAAACCCACCACTCCCATCTCCACAGCCACCTTTCTGTCTGGCTCTGCTCCTCAATAAACTGCAACCTTCTTTAAAAAGCAGTCTCCATTTTGCTTATTCCCAGCTTGGACTGGACCCCGATGAGGATTTTTCTTTCAACACGGCCAAAGACCTTTCTGTTTTGAATGCAGCCGTAGAATTTTTATAGTTTGACCCTGCCTTTCCTCCCCATGTTTGTTTGCCAGCAAAGATTAGGGAGAAATAGGATGAGAAGGAGCTTTAGGTGAGATCAAGTCCTTTGATCCTTCAGGCTTGTACTTCGCACCCAACGTGATCGTGTTTTCATTTTTCAACATGTTTTCTTTGTTGGATGTGGAAGCCAAGCCAAATTTTGACAGGGCCTTTAATTATCATAGTAATAGTCATGGTGACAGACATGTTTGTGCAAATAACCAGCATTTCTCACCATCCTTTATTGCAAAAACAATAAAAATAAAACCTCGATAGGTGTGTGTATGTGTGTGTGTGTGAGAGAGAGAGAGAGAGAGAGAAACATTTAGTTATCTGTGCCTCATTCTGTTTGGGAGATGTTATATTATCTTGTAAACCTCCCTGGCTCATATAAAGTAGAATGGCAAAATTACATCAAAGCCGGAGAAAGAAAAAAAGTCAATTCTGTACTTAAGCCAGTATAATGATTTCTCAATGCAGGTAAAAAGGATGTGCGAACAGGTGTTCTAAAACCTGGTGTCCACTCAGCAGCATGCTATGTCTGCACAAGACACAAATAAGATTTTAATAATAATAATGATGATGATGATGATGATAAAGTTGGAAGGGACCTTGGAGGTCATCTAGTCCAACCCCCTGCTCAGGCAGGAAACCCTATACCATTTCGGTCAAATGGCTGTCCAGTCTCTTCTTAAAAACTTCCAGTGTTGGCGCATTCACCACTTCTGGAGGCAGGTTGTTCCACTGGTTAATGGTTCTCACTGTCAGGAAGTTTCTCCTTAATTCTAGGTTGCTTCTCTCCTTGATGAGTTTCCATCCGTTGCTTCTTGTCCTGCCCTCAGGCACCTTGGAGAATAGCTTGACTCCCTCTTCTTTGTGGCAGCCCCTGAGATATTGGAATACTGCTATCATTTCCCCCCTTGTCCTTCTCTTCATTAAACTGGACATACCCAACTCCAGCAGCTGTTCCTTATATGCTTTATCCTCCAGTCCCCTAATTATCTTTGTTGCTCTTCTCGGTACTCTTTCTAGAGTCTCAACATCTTTTTTACATCGCGGTGACCAAAACTGGATGCCGTATTCCAAGTGTGGCCTTACCAAGGCCTTGTAAAGTGGTATTAATACTTCACGTGATCTTGATTCTATCCCTCTGTTAATGCAGCCTAGCACTGTGTTGGCTTTTTTGATGATTTTAGAAGGATCCCAGTAAGTAATTTCTTTATTTTATTCTCCTTGGGTCAAGTGCTACCTGGAATCCTGTATCCAGTTCTGAGCAACACATTGCCTTAGATGCCAGGGCAGTCTCAGCCTTGGCAACTTGTGTGGACTTCAACTCCCAGAATTCAATTCTCCAGCCAGCCAGCCAGAATTGAATTCTGGGAGTCGAAGTCCACCCATCTTCCTGTCGCCAAGGTGGAGAAACACGACAGGTAGTCCTTGGCTTAACAATCATTCATTCAAGTGAGCGTTCAAAGTGACAACGAAAAAAAATGATTTATGACACTTTTTCACAGTTAGGACCGTTGCAGCAGCCCCATGATCACATGATCAAAATTCAGACGCTTAGCAACTGATTCATATTTTTGATGGTTGTGTGTGTGTGTGTGTGTGTGTGATGTGATCACCATTTGCAAACTTCTGACAAGCAAAGTCAACGGGGAAGCCAAATATGCTTAAAAACCACATTACTAACTTTTAACAATTGTAATAATAGTAGTAGTAATAATAATAATAATAATGATGATGATGATGTTGGGCGGGACCATGGAGGTCATCTAGTCCAACCCCTTGCTCAGGCAGGAAACCCTACACCATTTCAGACAGATGGCTGTCCAGTCTCTTCTTAAAAACTTCCAGTGTTGGAGCATTCACCGCTTCTGGAGGCAGGTGGTTCCATTGGTTAATGGTTCTCACTGTCAGGAAGTTTCTCCTTAGTTCTAGGTAGTGATTCACTGCAGTTGTAATACGGATGTTAAGTGCATGTGCCAATAACTGTGACAAGAAATGCTGTCAAATGGAGCGAAATTCACTTAATGACATAAACCTTGGGCTCAATTGTGGGGATAAGTCAAAGACTGCCAGTATTCTAGTGCCTTTATCTGTATGGCGCCAAATTGCCTAAAGTAGGGGTAGGCAACCTTGGCTCTTTTATGACTCATGGACTTCAACTCCCAGAATTCCTGAGCTAGCCATGCTGAGGGAAAAGGGAGAGGTTTCCAAGCTGAGCCAGGCTGGCTCAGGAATTCTGGGAGTTGAAGTCCACGAGTCATGAGGGGGCCATAGTTCCCTCATGCTGGCTGAGGAATTCTGGGAATTGAAGTCCACGAGTCATGAGGGGGCCATAGTTCCCTCATGCTGGCTCAGGAATTCTGGGAGTTGAAGTCCACGTGTCATAAAAGGGCCAAGTTTGAAGAGCCCTATACTATCTAGTGCAGGGGAAGGAAACCTTGGCTCTTTTATGACTCGTGGACTTCAACTCCCAGAATTCCTGAGCCAGCATGGCTCAGCTTGGAAACCTCTCCCTTTCCCCTCAGCGTGGCTGGCTCGGGAATTCTGGGAGTTGGAGTCCACGAGTCATAAAAGAGCCCGGGTTCCCCACCCCTGGCCTAAATGAATGGTTTCAATCGGTTCTAACTTATTCCGAGTCGCTCCGTTTTGTCCAACTCACTCATCATTCCTCCCGCTCTTTTCTCCCTCCGCCAGGTGAGAGGATTCTGGGCTACGCCGAAGAGCCTTGCTACCTGTGGTTCGTCATGGAGTACTGCGAAGGGGGAGACCTGAACCAGTACATCCTCTCGCGCCGGCCCGACCCGGCCACCAACAAGAGCTTCATGCTCCAGCTGACCAGCGCCATCGCTTTCCTGCACAAGAACCACATCGTCCACAGGGACCTGAAGCCGGACAACATCCTGATCACCGAGCAGTCGGGTGCGCCGGTGCTCAAAGTGGCCGATTTTGGGCTCAGCAAGGTGTGCGCCGGCTTGGCCGCCCGAGGCAAGGAGGGCGGGAAGGACGACAAAAATGTGAATGTGAACAAGTACTGGCTGTCCTCGGCCTGCGGCTCGGACTTCTACATGGCTCCCGAAGTGTGGGAGGGACACTACACCGCCAAGGCGGACATCTTTGCGCTGGGCATCATCATCTGGGCCATGATTGAGCGGATAACCTTTATCGATGGGGAGACCAAGAAGGAGCTCTTGGGGACTTACATCAAGCAGGGGACGGAGATTGTACCTGTGGGGGAAGCGCTGCTGGAGAACCCAAGGATGGTGTTGCACATTCCTCAGAAACGCAGGACTGCCATGTCTGAAGGGATCAAGCAGCTGCTGAAGGACATGTTGGCTGCTAATCCCCAGGACCGACCGGATGCCTTTGAGCTGGAATCCAGGATGGACCAGGTTACTTGCGCTGCTTAAACTCAGGTCAAAGCGTTGGCGGGCTCTGAAAGACAGGGTAAGGGTCCTTCCGTTCCTCTGTCCTGGTCGCCAGGCATATGATGATGATGATGATGATAATAGTAATAGTAATAATAACAATAATAGTAACAATAGTAGTAATAGTAATAATAATAATAGGATGCTGGTAGCAACCTGTGTCAACCATCAGCACCAGCCAATTTGAATGTTCAGTTGACTGAGGTTCACGTCTAATGAATAAAAGATAATGGTGATGATGATGTTGGAAGGAACTTTGGAGGTCATCTAGTCCAATCCCCTGCTCTGGCAGGAAACCCTATACCAGGGGTAGGCAACCTTGGCTCTTTTATGACTCATGGGCTTCAACTCCCAGAATTCCTGAGCCAGCCATGCTGAGGGGAAAGGGAGAGGTTTCCAAGCTGAGCCGTGCTGGCTTAGGAATTCTGGGAGTTGAAGTCCACAAGTCATGAGGGGGCCATAGTTCCCCCATGCTGGCTCAGGAATTCTGGGAGTTGAAGTCCACAAGTCATAAAAGAGCCAAGGTTGCCTACCCCTGCCCTATACCCTTTCACACAAATGGCTGCCCAGTCTCTTCGTAAAAACTTCCAGTGATGGAGCATTCACAGCTTCTGGGGGCAGGTGATTCCACTGGTTAATTATCCTCACTGTTAGGAAATTTCTCCTTAGTTATATTGAAATGATGTTGCCATGAATTGAAGCAACAGGTTGTGGAACTGCTGGAAAGGTGATAGCAATAGCAAAACCCCTAGACTTATATGTCGCTTCATAGTGCATTTACAGTGCTATCTAAGTGGTTTACAGAGTCAGCCTTTTGCCCCCAACAATCCGGGTCCTCATTTTACTGACTTCAGAAGAGTGGAAGGCTGAGTCAACCTTGAGCCGGTCAGGATCGAACGCTTGGCAATGGGCAGAATTAGCTTGCAATACTGCATTCTAATAGATAGATTTGGACAGATGGACAGATGGACAGACAGACAGACAGACAGATAGATGTAGAGATAGACAGATAGATAGCTAGAGAGAGAGACAGATAGATAGATAGATAGATAGATAGATAGATAGATACTCAGATAGATAGATAGATAGATAGATAGATAGATAGATAGATAGATAGATAGATAGATAGATAGATTTAACTTATTACTAGCTTATCAACTGCAGTGATTCACTAAACAACTGTGGTTGTAAAGTGGGGCAAAACCCACTTAACAAACGTCTCAGTGGAAATTTTGGGCTTAATTGTGTCCGCAAGTTGAGGACTACCTGTGCTACAAACTCCACCATATACAGGTGGTCCTCGGCTTACGTCCAGAATGTCTATTGCTAAGCAAGGCGGGTTGTTAAGCGAGTCGCACCTGATCTTTTGTGGTCTTTTTTGCTAGGGATCTGGCTTCCCCTATTGACTCCCTTTGTCGGAAACCAGCTGAGAGTGTCGCTAATAACGATCACGTGATCCTAGGACGGGGGGGGTAGGCAATCTCGGCTCTTTTATGACTCATGGACTTTAACTCCCAGAATTCCTGAGTCAGCGTGCCTGGCTGAGGAATTCTGGGAGTTGAAATCCACAAGTCGTAAAAGGGCCGAGTTGGAAGACCCCTGACCTAAAGCAATGTTTCCAAAACCTGGCCACTTTAAGACTCATGGACTTCAATTCCCAGGATTCCTCAGTCCAGGCACGCTGACTGAGGAATTCTGGGAGTTGAAGTCCATGAGTCATAAAAAAAACGAGGTTGCCAACCCCTGTCCTAGGATGCTGCAGCTGTCATAAATCATGCCAGTTGCCAAACTCCCAAATGTTGATCAGATGATCCTGGGGACGTTGCGACAATTATAACTTGAGAAGGAGCAGTTGTAAGTTTTTAAGTGCCGTTGTAACTTTGAATGGTTGCTAAATGGATGGTTGTGAAAGTAGGTAGCGCTATGTCCCAACTGTAATATATTTTAATTGATTACATTGATGGATAACGATGTGAATGTAGCAAGCTGCATATGCTTATTTCAGGGGCTTCAAACTTGGCCCTTTTATGACTTGTGGACTTCAACTCCCAGAATTCCTCAGCCGGGCATGCCTGGCTAGGGAATTTTGGGAGTTAATAATAATAATAATAAAGTTGGAAGGGACCTTGGAGGTCATCGAGTCCAAACCCCTGCTCAGGCAGGAACCCTACACCATTTCAGACAAATGGCTGTCCAGTCTCTTCTTAAAAACTGGACAGCCATTTGTCCGAAATGGTATAGGCTTTCCTGCCTGAGCAGGGGGTTGGACTAGATGACCTCCTAGGTCCCTTCCTACTACTACTACTACTACTACTACTACTACTACTACTTCTTCTTCTTCTTCTTCTTCTTCTTCTTCTTCTTCTTCTTATTATTATTATTATTATTATTATTATTATTATTATTATTATTATTATTATTATTCTGACCTATTGTTTGGAAGGGAAGTTAAGTCTTTACTACTACCACTATGAATTTAAGATCTTGGTCCAGGTAAAGAACTTTCTGGAACTTTTCCTCTCTTTTCCAAGGCAGGGTGGTCTTGCTCTTCAGCTGTAGGTGGAAAGGAGACGCTCCTCAATTTACGACCAGAACATTTGCTGTTAAGCAAGGTGGCTGTTAACATGAATCAGGCCCAAGTTTTACCTTTTTTGACCACTGTTCTTAAGCGAGTGTCTCTTTTTGTAACCTCGGGCACTAAACGAACGGTTGTAGAACAAGGACTGCCTGTAGCTTCTCCTGACCGGTGTTGCGCAACCTGAGCAAATTTTAAGAGGCTGGCTGGGGAGCGTTCTGGGAGTTATAGTCCACGCCTCGCTGAGGTTGAGAGAGCGTGGCTGGGCGGCAGAGTCTTGAGGCCGGCCGTGATTGACTTCACCCACTGCTCACACGTCAAGTTCAACCGGGGTGTGTGTGTGTGTGTGTTTTTGTGTGTGTCTGTTTTTCCTTTTGGCTTCAAGCAAGGCCAGCAAACAACAGGCAGACACGCAGAGGCTGTCTCTCTAGAGACATTCCAGGCGTAGCAAGATGCTTTCCAAACATCGCTGTGTCACGAACAACAACGGTTCCCGCGCTTTGGCGGGCTCTGAAGTAGCACAACAGATAGACTCCTTGGGGGTCCGCTGTCTTCCGTTGTGTTTGTGGGTCACTGTAGAAGCCAGTGAGGAAGGGGGAACCGCTAACCGTGGTCTGCAATTTTAAATAATTGCCTGCTTGCTGTCAGGCCAACCCCTCCCATATTGTGCTAACTGAATTTGAGCCTGGGGTGGCTAAGGGGAATTCTTCTCTTTGGAGAGGCTTCTGCGCCTGCAAATTGGCTGTCAGGAACAACAGTTTTGAGAGATCTTCCTTTTTTTTTTTTTTTTTTTTTTCTTTTGGTTTTTTCCCTGCCCTGCTGCTTCAAGGGGAACAGCGGGTGCCCTTAAAAAGAGCATTTTGCATTTGGGCTCCAAATAGGAAGAAGAGAGCGTGGAAACAGATGCTTTTCTACAGAGCAGTTTGAAGGATTTTATTTACTAAAAGGTAGGGGGTAGTATATTACCCACTAGGCCAGGGGTCTTCAAACTTGGCAACTTTTAAGACTTGTGGACTTCAACTCCCAGAATTCAAGTTGCCAAGTTTGAAGACCACTGCAGTAGGCTGTCCACCCCTGTGTTAGAACGAGGAGGAATACTACTACTACTACTAATAATAATAATAATAATATGGGTAAGGACTCGATAGGTAGACAAAATGCCAAATCCAGTCTGAACATCTGGCTGACTGTGCGATGATCCATAATAATGATGATGATGATGATGATGATGATGATGATGATGATGATGATGATGATGATGATAATAAAGTTGGAAGGGACCTTGGAGGTCATCTAGTCCAACGCCCTGCTCAGGCAGGAAAGCCTATACCATTTCGGACAAATGGCTGTCCAGTTTCTTCTTAAAAACTTCTAGTGTTCGAGCATTCATCGCTTCTAGAGGCAGGTGGTTCCACTGGCTAATTGTTCTCACTGTCAGGAAGTTTCTCCTTAGTTCTAGGTTGCTTCTCTCCTTGATGAGTTTCCATCCGTTGCTTCTTGTCCTGCCTTCAGGCACTTTGGAAAATAGCTTGACTCCCTCTTCTTTGGGGCAGCCCCTGAGATACTGGAACACCGCTATCCTGTTCCCCCCCCCTCATCCTTCTCTTCGTTAGACTAGACATCCCCAATTCCAGCAGCCTCTCCTTATGTGTTTTAGCCTCCTGTCCCCTAATCATCTTTGTTGCTCTTCTCTGTACTCTTTCTAGAGTCTCAGCATCTTTTTTACATCGCGATGACCAAATTGAGAAAAAGATGTCGGATTACTTGGCAGAAATTTGACAATAGAACCAGTTGGGTATAGTGGTGAAGGTGCCCGACTAGAAACCAGGAGACTGAATTCTAGTTTCGCCTTAGGCGTGAATGCAGCTTTAGGCCAATCACCAGTTTTAGTTGTGCCTTAGGAATGAAAGCAGCTGGGTGACTTTGCGCCAGTCACCTGGAGACGGGGAGTTCCAGTCTCACCTTAGGAATGAAAGCGACTGGGTGACTTTGCGCCAATCACCAGGAGACAGGGAGTTCTAGTCCCGCCTTGGGCATGAAAGCCAACAAGGTGACTTTGGGCCAATCTCCAGGAGATGGTGAGTTCTAATCCCACCTTAGGCATGAAAGGCAGCTAGGTGAGTTTGGGCCAATCACCTGGAGATGGTGAGTTCTAGTGTCATCTAGGCAGGAAAGCCAGTTGGGTGACTTTGCGCCAATCGCCAGCAGACGGTGAGTTCTAGTCCCGCCTTAGGCATGAAAGCCAGAGGGGTGACTTTGGGCCAGTCATTCTCTCAGCCCACCCCCACCTCACAGAACGGTGGTTGGGAAAAAAAATAGGAGAAAAAAAGTCAGGATTAAAAAAAAAATGAATTAGTTAACATTACGAAACACAAATATGGGTATTTTAAGGTGCAGAAGGTTAGGAACCCATGGCCATTGAGAGGAGCTACTTGTCATTTCCTTGGAGTAAAGCGTGTCGGGTTGCCTGCCACGGGCTCAACGAAACACACAAGGTGCCTGGTCCCCACACAAGGTGCCTGGGCAGCTTTTGTGCTGGTGGGTCACCTGTTAAACATTTGGCGCTAGAAGGGACGTCCCATCCTGTCCTTAGAAAGTTGTCGTGAAAGAAATTGTCTCGCTGTCCAGCACAGGCTGTGTGTGAGCATCTCGACCTCAAGACCCCATCCCAGAAAACCTGCTAGAAAGCAATGCATTGATGATACATCGGTTGAGAAAAGGCAGCGTGGATTAAAATGTTAGCGATGACACTGCTTATCGAACAGTTCTTCCGAAACGAAGCTTGGATGGAGCGTTTCGCCAAGAAGGATTTTTTGCTGTTTCCAGTTGTTTGCAATTAATGGTAACACGGGTACCTGCTGTTGCATCAGTCATTCCGAATAATAAATCGTGTAATTCGGCCTCCAAATCATGAGTATCCAAGGATTACAAGTCAGGTGGGCCTTGACTTACGACGACAGCCGACCCCAAAATGTCCATTGCTAAGCAAAATAGTTAAGTGGGTTTAATAATAATAATAATAATAATAATAATAATAATAATAATAATAATAATAAAGTTGGAAGGGACCTTGGAGGTCATCTAGTCCAACCCCCTGCTCAGGCAGGAAACCCTATACCATTTCAGACAAATGGCTGTCCAGTCTCTTCTTAAAACCTTCCTTCTCACCCCAGTCCTTTTCTCTAGACCAGTGGTTTTCAACCTTTTTAATGCCGCGACCCCCAACCGGTCGTAAGTCGAGGACTATTCAACTGGTGCAGCACCATTTGCAGAATGGGACTTTTGGCGGGCTCAGCAGGGCAGAGACAGCCTGGACAATTCCTATTGGCTTTTGAAAGCCAATAGAATTAGACTCTATTCAAGAGAGTCTATTCTATTGGCTTTCAAAAGCCAATAGAATAAAAGGGAGTAGCACAGCTAAGGAAAGGGGGGGGGGGGAAATGGCGGACTGCGTTGTTTGGCGACCCCCGTGAAATGGTCGTTCGACCCCAAATGGGGTCCCGACCCACAGGTTGAGAACCACTGCTCTAGACTAGACTGGCCATGCCCTTCCATAATCCAAACACCACGAGCATTTCCATTCTCATTCCCCCCTTTTTTTTTTTTTTTTTAGAGATGCCACATGCTTTGAACTAATCCCAATTTAAAAAAAATAGTAATAAAAATGAAGTTTTGCATCCCCAGGACATAACTGTTCCTTTTTAACGAGAGTACCTGTCCAGACCTTTTTTTTCTCTCTCTCTCTCTCTCTTTTCGTACACATCTGCTTTTTCCTCTTAGGCCCAGAGATGATTATGGATTATGTAAGGAGCGCTGCTCCATCGCCTGACTTGTTTGTAAGGACATCAAAGCTCCAGAGGAATGTTTTTCTACCTCCCAGGTCATTTAGGAGCATTGATGTAGCCTTCAATCTCTCTTTTTTTTAAATTTCCTTCTCATTTTGAGCCTGTCCTCCCCACCCAACTTTTCAAACAGCGTGCCTCTGCCCGTTGCGATCATTCGTGCACCCATAACACGATGGCGCAGGGTTGCGTAACCAGGCCGTGCCCTCTAGGGAAAAATCCTTCAGGATGCTTCAATGCAAGTCCAGTCAACACAAAAGGCCAGGACGTAGCTACCCTTTGTCTATTTGTTTGGGGGGGCTGGGGCTGGCCCTCTGCCCCTATCCCCCCCCTCCCTTGGTCACGAGCTGAGTCAGGAATGGGTCTTCTCCAAATGCAACGAAAGAGGGCTGCTCCTTATATAACAGAAAGGGGGGGGGGAGAGTTATATACACACACACTGGCTGACCCCTTGCGTGCTTCCAAGCGAGAGTCCTGCCTTGTTTACACAGGCTCAGTTGCCGGTCTGTTAAAAGTAGGGCATTCTCTTTCTTTTGAACTCGCTTCCCGTGACAGCGTCCTTTGATGAACTGCCTTGGAGCCAGATTGGCGTGTCTGGCTACAGTCAAAGCTTGCCCCGTTGCATTTTCCAGGGAGTCCTCGACTTAACCGACTGCAGTTGAGCTCAAAGGTGTCTGGTGCCGGGACACGCTAGAGTTGCTAATTGATAAAAAGATAATTCGAAATTGACTCACTGGAGAAGGGCCTAATGCTGGGAAAGATTGAGGGTAAGAGAAGAAGGGGACGACAGAGAATGAGATGGCTGGATGGAGTCACTGAAGCAGGAGGTGTGAATTTAAATGGACTCCAGAACATGGTAGAGGACAGGAAGACCTGGAGGAACATTGTCCATGGGGTCGCGATGGGTCGGACATGACTTCGCAATTAACAACAACAAAAAAATTCGGAATTGCTAAGAGATTCAAAATCCTCACCAGCTTGTCCTCCCCGCCCTCTCTCATCCCAGTTTAATCACCACCCCAGTCCAGCTTCTCTGTTGCCTCTGATGAAACGTGCTGTAAGTCATAAAATGGAACACACACAAAAAACCCACCCCAGTTTTCAAATGACGCAAACGTGAACAGGAGCCTCTGGGTTATTGAAGATGGCAGACGTTGTGGGTACTCCATCCCTGGAGGTTTTTAAGAAGAGGCTGGACAGCCACTTGTCTAAAGTGTTACAGGGCAGGGGTCTTCAAGCTTGGCCCTTTTATGACTAGTGGATTTCAACTCCCAGAATTCCTCAGCCAGGCACGCTGGCTGAGGAATTCTGGGAGTTGAAGTCCACCAGTCATAAAAAGGTCATAGTTCCCTCATTCTGGCTGAGGAATTCTGGGAGTTGAAGTCCACAAGTTATAAAAGGGTCATAGTTCCCTCATGTTGGCTGAGGAATTCTGGGAGTTGAAGTCCACAAGTCATAAAAGGGTCATAGTTCCCTCATGTTGGCTGAGGAATTCTGGGAGTTGAAGTCCACAAAAGGGTCAGTTCCCTCACACTGGCTGAGGAATTCTGGGAGTTGACGTCCACCAGTCATAAAAGGGCCAAGTTTGAAAACCCCTGGTATGGGGTCCCCTGCTTGAGTAGGGGGTTGGACTAGAAGACCTTCAAGGTCCCTTCCAGCTCTATAATTCTATGTTCTATGCTGTCTTTCCATTATAAGCCTTTAATTATCAAGGTATATCTAGTTCAATGAAAACAAGGACGAGGGGTGACATGATAGCTACCTTTCAATATCTCAGGGGCTGCCCCAAAGAAGAGGGAGTCAAGCTATTCTCCAAAGCACCAAAAACCAGGAAAAGAAGCAACAGATGAAAACTAACCAAAGAGAGAAGCAACCTGGAACTAAGAAGAAATTTCCTGACAGTCAGAACAATTAACCAGTGGAACTACTTGCCTCCAGAAGTTGTGAATCCTCCAACACTGGAAGTTTTTAAGAAGAGACTGGACAACTGTTTGCCCAAAATGGTATAGGGTTACCTGCCTGAGCAGGGGGCTGGACTAGAAGACCTCCAAGGTCCCCTCCAGCTCTGTTCTGTTGTGTTATTTGACTTGGACAGTAAAAATGGGAGGCGCCATATATTTGTGGCAGGGTTTTGCCAAAACCAGGCCTTCCAAAACTGACTAGCAGAACAATCTTCTTTGCCTCCCAGACTTTTTTAAATTATTATTATTATTGTTGTTGTTGTTATTACTAGTGGTTTATCTGCTTTAGCTGATTCTGTAAAATAGCTGGTCCTTGCTTTGCTTTGACGTGATGCTAATTATGGCGGCCTCAGCAGAATTCTCCCTAAGGGGCCAACGTTGACACTCCCGCAGCTCCGATTTCAGAAACACCCTTGCCAAATCCGGCAAGCAAATTGGCGCAGGAGATAAACCCATTTCTAATTACTGCATACTTTCAGCCATTGTTTTCTTCGGAAGACTAATTGGGCTTTCCACCCGGGAGGGCTGAGGAGGATTGCCCCAAGAAACTTGGTGACTGAGTTTGGATGGTGGAAGCTAAAAAGCCAGCCCAATCTCGGTTTCCCTTGTGACCCAGGTCAATTAGGAGGTGCAAACTTTGTGAATTATCGATGATGTCATGGACATGCGTGTTTGTCTTCCCGGCCTGGATATCAGTGTACATAGGCAGTCCTCGACTAACAGATTGTAGAATAGAATAGAATAGAATAGAATAGAATAGAATAGAATAGAATAGAATAGAATAGAATAGAATAAACAGATTGTAGAATAGAATAGAATAGAATAGAATAGAATAGAATAGAAATATGGAATGGAATAGAATAGAATAGAATAAACAGATAATAGAAATAGAATAGAATAGAAATATGGAATGGAATAGAATAGAATAGAATAGAATAGAATAGAATAGAATAGAATAGAATAGAATAAACAGATTGTAGAATAGAATAGAATAGAATAGAATAGACAGATTTGAGAAAAGAATAGATCAGAACAGAATAGAAAATATAGAATAGAATAAAAAATATAGAATAGGATAGGATAGAATAGAATAGACAGATTTGAGAATAGAATAGATCAGAATAGAATAGAAAATATAGAATAGAATAAAAAATTAGAATAGAATAGAATAGAATAGACAGATTTTAGAATAGAATAGAATAGATCAGAACAGACCAGAACAGAATAGAAAATACAGAACAAATCAGAACAGAATAAATAGAGCTGGAAGGGACCTTTGTAATAATAGTAAAGTTGGAAGGGACCTTGGAGGTCATCTAGTCCAACCCCCTGCTCGGGCAGGAAACCCTACACCATTTTGGACAAATGGCTGTCCAGTCTCTTCTTAAAAACTTCCAGTGTTGGAGCATTGACTGCTTCTGGAGGCAGGCTGTTCCACTGATTAATTGTTCTCACTGTCAGGAAGTTTCTCCTTAGTTCTAGGTTGCTTCTCTCCTTGATTAGTTTCCACCCATTGCTTCTTGTCCTGCCTTCAGGTGCTTTGGAAAATAGCTTAATTCCCTCTTCTTTATGGCAGCCCCTGAGATATTGGAATACTGCTATCATGTCCCCCCTTGTCATTCTCTTCGTTAAACTAGACATACCCAATTCTCGCAACCGTTCCTTATATGTTTTAGCCTCCAGTCCCCTAATCATCTTTGTTGCTATTCTCTGTACTCTTTCTAGAGTCTCAACATCTTTTTTACATCGTGGTGACCAAAACTGGATGCAGTATTCCAAGTGTGGCCTTACCAAGGCATTGTAGAGTGGTATTAATACTTCACGTGATCTTGATTCTATCCCTCTGTAAATGCAGCCTAGCACTGTGTTGGCCTTTTTGGCAGCTGCCGCACACTGCTGGCTCATATTTAAGTGATTGTCCACTAGGACTCCGAGGTCCCTCTCAGCCCCCTGCTCAAGCAGGAGAACCTATACCATCTCAGACAATAAACAATTACACTTGAATATGACAATATGATGCTAACAAGTGTCCACTTATTTGTGCCGAACCATGAGGTGGCAAATATTAATTGAAGGAAAGTACACCAAGAACACATGTTTTCTCACACGTTCCCAGTGTATGAAATCTTGGTGAGAATTCTGCAAACTTTGGGGTTGTTTTCTTTGCATACTAGTGCCTTGCCCTGTCATTGTGGGTGGGAAGGAATATTGTTGGCAATTCCTTGATTGGGGGGCCGAGTACAGTTTGATTGTTTGTCTAGTTGGTAGTTCCTTGATTGGGTTATTTACTTCTCAATGGCTGGCCCAGTATTGATCTCTGCTTCGCTGGATGTTGATTGCTGCTTGTATATAAAAAGAGAGGAAGCCCCACTTCCTTTTAGCACTGATGACGTTACCTAGTTGGGTCATAAAATGTCTGCAAGAAAATAACCAAGTTTAGAGAGCACCAAGGACCCCCCCCCCAGTCTTCCTCATCCCCCTCCTCTCCGCAAACCCAACTCCCTTCTAGCACTGATGATGTTACTTAGTTGGCTCATGAAACGTCTGCAAGAAAACCATCAACCTCAAGAGAGCCCCAAAGACCCACCCATATCAAGGAATTTCAGAAAACAAAGTTTGCTTCTCCACTGGCATTTAAGAATCAGCCAAGATGATGATGATGATGATGATGCAATCTAGTCCAACCCCCTGCTCAGGCAGGAAACCCTATACCATTTCGGACAAATGGCTGTCCAGTCTCTTCTTAAAAACTTCCAGTGTTGGAGCATTCACCGCTTCTGGAGGCAGGTTGTTCCACTGGTTAATTGTTCTAACTGTCAGGAAGTTTCTCCTTAGTTCTAGGTTGCTTCTCTCCTTGATCAGTTTCCATCCATTGCTTCTCATCCTGCCTTCAGGCGCTTTGGAGAATAGCTTGACTCCCTCTTTGGGGCAGCTCCTGAGATACTGGAAGACTGCTGTCATGTCCCCCCTTGTCCTTCTCTTCGTTAAACTAGATATACCCTTCTCTTCATTAGACTAGACATATACCCAATTCCAGCAACCGTTCCTTATATGTTTTAGCCTCCAGTCCCCTGATCCTCTTTGTTGCTCTTCTCTGCACTCTTTCTAGCGTCTCACCATCTTTTTTACATCGTGGTGACCAAAACCGGTTGCAGGATTCCAAGTGTGGCCTTATCAAGGCCTTGTAAAGTTCAGTGTACAGTTTCTCCATAATCCGTTGTTAACCGATTTTCAGCATAAATTATTTAAAATAAATAAATACGAGAGCTCCGATAACAAATATTTCATGAATGCTTTTCCTTTTTTTTTTTTTTTTTTGTCTTGCAGGATTTTTTACAGGGACCCCGAGTCTCCCCGACGAACACGCAAACTAAGAAGAGTCTATCTAACACGGACAGCAAGTTCTCTGATATCGTGAAGCTTTGAAACTCATCTGGAAACCCCAAGACATTCACGGGGGGGGGCAGGAGCTGCTGCTGCAACCGACTTCGTAATAAAACTGTTAACTCCTCTTTTTTTTTTCCTTCTTTTTACATTTCCCCCTTCCTTTATTTCCTGCCAGCTTCAGCTTTGCTCGTTCATTTGATCGGTGCAATTCATTTGGAATTCCTTTTTCACTTCAACAAAAATACTGGGATGGTGGGGGTGGGGCAAGCCCTGACAAAATAATTTTCTGTTGCTGCTAATGTTAAGTACCAGAATTCTGGGACAAAATGTACATAAAGATTTCTTTTTTTCCCCTTCTCTCTTAATGCCGTTGAGCAGGGTGATATTTAGTTGAGAGTATGAAGATCTGGTGACAAAATACTTCTTTTTTTTTTTTATTTCTGCTGCTTAGCCCCTAAAGCTAGAAACACAGTTGGATAAGTATTCCTGCTCCCCTTTTTCAAAATGACCTACATCCGGGGAACCTAAATGCGTGACATTTGATGGGGATATTTAAGGCACACACACACACACACCATTTTGGCTGCTGGGTTAGAAACTCCGATCTAACCATCACAGGAGCCTGTGTGTCTGTGTGCCAAATTTTACAGATCGAGAAAGGGCACGCGTGGGGTTTAGAAAGGATGGTGAGCATCCATAGAAATGGCCTTTGTGTAGAAAAAGCTATCCTAAGTCTGTGTCTAGGCATCAGTAGCTTAATAGCTAGCCCTTGGCTGGCCAAAATCAGCCAGCCTAAAATCAAGTGAATAACTTAACATCATTTTTTTTCCGAGTTTTGCACTTGGTCTGCTTGACATTTCTTCCCTTCTGCAGAAGTGCAGGCCCTTTCTTAAATCTCTAGGCCAGGGGTCGGCAACCTTGGCTCTTTGATGACTGGTGGACTTCAACTCCCAGAATTCCTGAGCCAGCCAGGCTGAGGGGAAAGGGAGAGGTTTCCAAGCTGAGCCAGGCTGGCTCAGGAATTCTGGGAGTTGAAGTCCACGCGTCATCAAAGAGGCAAGGTTGCCTACCCCTGTTCTAGGCCTAGGGCTTCTTCCGAGTGAAGAAGTATCTTTCTCACCACTACAGCCTTGTGGCGTGTCTACATTTATGCATACACCAGGATGATTCCCAATTTTAAACAACTGCCCTAAGTAGCTATCCCCTAAGATTATCATTCCGTTGTTCTTGTAAAGCCTTAGCCAGTTGCTACTCTTCAGCTGACCGGCTGCTTTGAATGACTCTCCTGCTCCTTTAAATCAGCCTTATATGTTGGTCTGGCGGTTGCCACCGTTCCTTCAACAGAAGGAAGACACAGTTGGGTCAGCATCGTAAAACTGGATCCACACTTTGACTTTCACCCCTGGTAGAAGATGAACCAGGTAATTTGAATGGCTGCTGATGTTGTCCCTAAGATTCTCAAGGATTGGGTGCTGCAGCTATTGAAACAGATTTACCGTACACAATATTGGCATTCCTTTCTTATATGCAGCCAGGTTTAGACCAGGAATATCCGTCTTATTGTGGATGTAACGTGGCTTAGAAGGTTTTTTTTCCATTTGCAAATCTACACAGCCCTGTTCATGACTGACAGGACAGACATCAAAAGAGGTCCTTTGAAGCTTGAGATCCCAGATGAACTCAACTAAAACTATTTGCCAAGAGGAACACTGCTGGATGTTTCTGTTATCACCCCAAACTAGCCAGTTTGGGGGGGGGGAGAAGAGTGGGATCCAAGTTTAAGGTGTTGACAAGCCCTGTTTGAAACCTGCTTGCCCCTAATTAAGATTTGAGGGCTCCCATTTTCCCATATAGGGTAGTCTCAGGCCGGTTGGTCCATTCAGCCAGGCACAAGCCCATGTTAACGTTGCGGGTCAAAAGTCTCGCATGCTTTTGTGTGGCTCCAGCCAAGGGACCCGGGCATTGTCACGTCTGCACTTTGAGGGAAGTGTGCGTGGGTGCGCATGTGTGTAGAGGAAGCCTTGACTTGGTTGCAGCTGATGGGCTGTTCCAGCAAGCGGCCCTCGGTAGCTGAACTTAATGGTGGCTTTTGTGGTGATAACTTAGATCTTTTAAGACTTGTGGACTTCAACTCCCAGAATTCTGGGAATTGAAGGCCACAGGTCTTAAAGCTGGTGGACACCCCTGCTTTAGACCTTATTCAAGTGCCTTACTCAAGGATTTTGAAAGCCTCTTGTGAGAAATGAACGAAGCTAAGGAAAGCACTCTTTGGGCTGGGAGTTGTGTTTCAGCATAGCCCCGGTCTCCACATTTGCAATCTAGTCCATGTCGGTCTTCTTCTCGGTGGCCCACAAAACCTCTTTAGACACGGATAAATGGCTTCTTGGGTTGACTGCCTCAGTTGCCAACACGTTTCTAGAAGCTAGCAGCCTCTAAGTACGGTGTCCTCCTAAGATCATTTGCCCTCGTTCCTAAGGACGAGAGCCTCGGCCTGCATCTGGGTGTGACCTTCCTTATTTAACTTCGTGTATGCGATTGTGTTGTGTCACAAGCAATAGACCTCCTGGTGTCTCCCGGATTTCAGAGAGAAAGGCAGACCTCCCTCACCTCCACTCAGAAGCCCCCCCCCCTAGTCACCGGTCAAATGGATATTGAATGGACATTGTTAATTTATTGTTGAGAACTCTCAGATCTCGCTGGCGTAAAACAAATTGTTCTCATGTGTTGGCTAGGCCTTTGTATTAACCTGTTTACATCTAAGCTTGCCGTTTTACAGCTGGCGGTGTGGGCTGGAATCTGACCTTGGGCTTTCCGGTTGAAAGTGAGGTGGGCACCTGAGCCCGGTCCATTCAGAACCTTCCTCACGACTGGATTCCTACTTTTCGTTGCCAGGATGGGAGAATCTAGCACCCAAAATGCACAGTTGGGCAGCTTTTCTAAGGGCGCCACATGCCATCCACGCACGCCGGTCCTCTCCTTGCACATCCGGTGAGATCTTCCCGTTTCCTTTTTACGCGTTGGCGGTCCGTTCTCCATTTGGCAGGCAGGGGAATGAAAAAGAGAGCGCCAAACCTGGATAGTTCTGTGTCGTCAAGAAACTAACGTTTGAACTCACCCCGTTGACTCTGATCAGATTCTAAGCCAGGGGTGAGGAACTGTGGCCCCCTTTTATGATCTCTGGATTTCAACTCCCAGAATTCTTCAGCCAGGAATTCTGGGAGTTGAAGTCCACAGGTCATAAAGGCACCGTATTCCCCGCCTCTGTTCTAGACCCCCCAAAAAACTCTAGGCTTAACCTCTTTGGCACAGTTGCCTATCGGTATCTCTTCCTTCTTCTCACTATATCTGACTACTTAAATGTAGCCTTTACAAAGTCCACAGCTGCTGTCATCTCCAGCTGGATTGTAGGACACCATTCTTGATAGACCCAAGGCATGGTTATAAGTTGGGGGGGGGGTCTTCAAACCTGGCCCTTTGATGACTTGTGGACTTCAGCTCCCAGAATTCCTCAGCCAGGCACGCTGGCCGAGGGATTCTGGGAGTTGAAGTCCGCAAGTCATAAAAAAGCCCAAGTTTGAAGACCCCTGATCTAATCTCTCTGCAAGCTGGTTGTTTTCCAGGCCGTGCCTTCAGCTGACCCACGCCAGAGAGGCAGGGACTCAAATCCTCAGGATCTCCAGTTCTTCCTGATCTTGTGCTGAAGCGTTGAGGTGCTCCTCATCGGCTTCGTGTTCTCCTAATATCTTTGCTCCCTCAGGTTCCCACTCTGGGCCGTCTCGAAACACTGCCAGAGTCTTGAATAGAGCAATAATCTTTTTTTTTTTTTTTTGTCTGTGTGTGTGCGCGTGCGAGAGAGAGAGACAGATTCCTCAACATATTACAGCAGGGGTCTTCAAACTTGGCCCTTTTAGGACTTGTGGACTTCAACTCCCAGAATTCCTCAGCCAGGCACGCGTGCCTGGCTGAGGAATTCTGGGAGTTGAAGTCCACAAGTCCTAAAAGGGCCAAGTTTGAAGACCCCTGCATTACAGTGTCTAGCTACAGACGGTCTGCCTGGATGTAAGTCTGCTCAGTTGCCTAGTGGACCTTACTAACCCACAGAAACAGGCTGACCCAAACAGGCTGTCAGTAAAGGGGTGGATCTGTTTTTTCCAGTGACCAAATGGTTAAATCTCAAGAGCACAGCTGGGAATGTTCCTTCAGAAGTAGATTTTTAACTAGCCCCAGATTTTGTTGTGATTGATGGGGGAACAACTGCTAAGACTTTGTGGACTTCCAACTCCCAGAATGGAACTCTGGCAGTTGAAGTCCACAAGGTCGGACAACCCGGATATATACCGTCAGCCCCAAATTCCTAAATGAAGAAGATAATTTGGGGCCTTTTTAGAATCCAACACCCTTTGTGTCCGGAGCTTTGCTCGGATCTTCGGAGCAAAATCCTTCGGGCATCCCGAGATCAGCAGCAGTTCTCAAACTGCACGGAATTAAACGATCGTTGCTAAAAACTGTCGGAAGTTGATGTCTGAATTCTTTTAAGTAATAATGACAATCGGACTTCGCTTCCTGGAATACCTGACTTGGACCCACATGATGGGAAAGCTACCTCACTCCTTGCGGTTGAGTAGTTGCTAGGCGCCTCCTTTGCCGTGCTTGGTTCCAAAATTGTACACCCCTCATTGGCATCCAAATTCTTTTTGCCATGTTGAGTTGAAGAACGTGGGTCTTCCTGTTACAGAATTTCCTCCGCCTGGCCAAAACAGACCACTGCCCAGGTCATCCCCTTTCATTTCCTCTGCTGCTTTTCCAAGGGTCAGGGTTTTCCTGACTTGAAGGACCTCCAGAAACTATTTCCAGGTTTCTCTCAACCAGTAGGGATATCTAGAATTAAGGGATGTCTAGCTACCTAGTTTCTAGTAGAACTAGATATCTGGAACTATATGCCAACTAGTAGAGATATCCAGAACAACGGATATCTAGATAATACCTAGTTTCTAGTAGAACTAGATATCTGGAACTATATGCCAACTAGTAGAGATATCCAGAACAACGGATATCTAGATAATACCTAGTTTCTAGTAGAACTAGATATCTGGAACTATATGCCAACTAGTAGAGATATCCAGAACAACGGATATCTAGATAATACCTAGTTTCTAGTAGAACTAGATATCTGGAACTAGATACCAACTGGTAGGGATATCTAGAACTTAACAAATATCTAGATACTGGATACCTAGTTTCTAGTAGAACTAGGTTATCTGGAACTAGATACCAACTGATAGGGACATCTAGAACTTAATGGATATCTAGAACTAGATACCTAGTTTCTGATAGAACTAGATAATCTGGAACTAGATACCAACTGATAAGGATATCTAGAACTTAACGGATATCTAGATACTGGATACCTAGTTTCTGGTAGAACTAGATAATCTGGAACTAGATACCAACTGGTAGAGATACCTAGAACTTAAAGGGATATCTAGAACTTAACTGCAGGCCCATTGGGTTGAAGAAGCTGGAAAACCCATAGTCTAGACCAGGGGTCTCCAAACTGGGCAACTTTATGACTTGTGGGCTTCGACTCCCAGAATTCACCAATCCACTGGCCGAGAAATTCTGGGAGTCGAAGTCCACAAGTCTTAAAAGTTGTCCAGTTTTGAAGACCCCTGGTCTAGAAGAGCAGTCATTGAAGAGTGATCACGAAAGGTCAAAATAGTCCATATGCGCCATGTCGTTATGACCACCATCTTGTTTTTTTTAAAAAAAATCCTTTCCAGATACTCCTGAGAGGTGCCCAAGGCCCCCCCCCCCTTTTTTTTTTTCTTCATAGGATCCAGGCCCAAACGTGGCCCATTGCAAACATGGACATGGGTCCCGGGGAAAAAAAATATGTCCAGAAGGAACGTCTTAAAGGGGCTGTTTTCCCGTGCTAGTCTTAAAGTGAATTCTCTTCCCTTTTCTTTGCACAGAAGCTGGTAACTCTTAGGACCTGCGTTTGAATAAAACTTATTTTATCGTTTCAACTTTTTTTTTTATTTTTTGGTTTACTTGGGTTGGTGTGCGACCTTGTATTTAAATCCTCAGAACACTGTGGAAATCCTGATTGTGTATGAATGACAGCAGCTTTGTAAATTAAGATGTTTGTGTGAATAAAGCTAACGGGTGGGGTTACAAAACCCTTCCCAGTTTTGAAACGAAGCCTCTTTGCCTCTTTTTTTTTTCTTTTTAAAAATCTCCTTTCTGGATCGGTCCTTATTTCCGTACATGATCAAACACCGAGGAATGTGTTTCGGGCGTGATAAAAAGAATTTCCAGGAATAAAATGCTAAGCCTTCCCCCAAATTCGGGCCCAAATCCAATGATTCTCCACAATAAAGAGTGAATGTCAGAAATAAACTTGGCGGACAGAGCAGAGGGGACATCTCAAAGAAGCGCTGCACATTTTTAAAAACTGGAATTACGGTGTTTAATAAGGTTTTAAATGCCTTAGAAAAAGCCTTTTTGCAAGTTTAAGATAGGTAGACTTCAACTCCCAGAATTCCCCAGCCAGCTATGCGGGTTGAGGAATTCTGGGAGTTGAAGTCCACCTATCTTAAACTTGCCAAAGATTGGGAAACGCTGGCTTAAAATTACAATTAAATGCATCTTCTCCCTTGCCTCTAAAACCCTGTTCACGGTGTCTTTGCAAAAAAGGAAGGATTTTTTTTGTAAAATAATTTTTAAGCGGGGGCTTAAAAATAGCAGAGGCGCTGGCCCTCAACGAGGCCCTCTTTTGCAGAAAGAATGGATTAGCTGGAGGCTGCATTAGGATTTGGGGGGGGTTCCCCCACAGAGGACCTGCAATTTTTACGCCCAAGAGTCCAAGATGGATTGCGTCTTTTCCTGGATGTTTTTTGTCATTCCTGGCGATGCAGTTTTGGCTTCTCTCTTTACAACCGAGTTTGCCAGCTACGATACCATCCTGGATTTCAGTCAGAACTAACCACTTTAAGAATAAGCAAGTCTTTAACTTACTTTTGGCTCTTTGAGGCTTGCAGAGTGGGAGAGGAAGAGGAGGAGTGTGGCAGCGATGGGATTCAAATATGTGAACAACCGGTTCTCTGTGTGGATGCCACTTCCAGAGGTCCGTTCTGGGCCTGGGCATCAAAAAAAATGAGCCATTGGTTCTGAATCCCACCACTGCTTCCAGCACTGATGATGTTACCTAGTTGGGTAACAAAATGTTTGCAAGAAAAACAACCAAAGTCGGCATCAATTTTTGGTGGGAAGGAGCAATTGGGCACAAATGGAGTCCCATCAAGTTTCCTTTTGTGCTCTGGGATATACAAGCATCGTTCAAAGCCGGTCAGCTGGAAAGGATCCATTTTAGAGCATTGTCAGGGGACGTTACGAGCCACAATACAAACATGCTCCGTTTCCAAAAGCCGGAGGTTGTTTTACACATCCTGATTCTCTCTCCCTGTTCACCGGGTACCGACGCATGCTAAGAGGGCCAGGCTGCAAAGCCCGATCAAAACAAATCAAGGATTCAGCTTTGACAGATTACATAATCCGATGGTGTTATGCAATTGGGGACAAGAGCCTTATCGTTGCGCTTTCTCGGACCAAAATAGCAAAAGTACAGGCTGTTTAGGTGGACATCTGCAAATCCGACAATCCCGATTAAACGAGGATTTGCAAATCCCTGGAAAAACAATTGCAGAAGGGCCCCTGCAGCGGGGGTGAGCAAGCTGTCCGAGCACATTTGGGATACAGATGCGGCCTTGAAAAGCTAAAGATGCAATATTTGGGGTAAATTCTGGCAGAGACCAGGGCAGCCAACCTATGGATGAAGAAGTCCTGCTTCATTTCACTTTTCTCTTTATTTTTTGGGGTGTGTGTGTGTGTGTGTGTGTGTGTGTTTGTGTGCCCAATCTGGAGCCATTCCAGAACTTTCACTCGATCTGCCTTTAAACCAGTGTTTGTCAACCTTGGCTTGTTTGAAGATCTGTGGACTTCAACTCCCAGAATTCCTCAGCCAGCCATGCTGGCTGGGGAATTCTGGGAATTGAAGTCCACACATCTTCAAACAGCCAAGGTTGATAAACACCGACCTAAGCCGAAAAGTCTAGTTCACAAGTATGGTTGGCACCGTGTTCTCTAACAACCATGGGGTTACCCGGTATCCAGACCTGGATCGGTCACCAAGTAGGGTTCACAACACCCCAAGAATCTTTATAACAATAAGGGATGTCAGGATTAAATTTGGGGTGCCCTAACCCCTTCGCCCCCCCCCCAAGATTGCTCACTCTGAAGCATGCAAAAATTAAAGCAATGATCTCAAACATCCTTGTTCATCCCATTTTTTTGGCTTGGCACAGTTTCCAGATCAAACCTGGTTTGACCCATTCTCAAATGTTCCTAGTTTGACCCATTTCTCAAATGTTCTAACTGTTCCTGACAGTTAGAACAATTAACCAGTGGAACTACTTGCCTCCAGAAGCGGTGAATGCTCCAACACTGGAAGTTTTTAAGAAGAGACTGGACAGCCATTTGTCCGAAATGGTGTAGGGCAGACATGTCAAACACAAGGCCCGGGGGCCGGATGCGGCCCGCGAAGTGGTTTCATGTGGCCCGCGAAGCCATCCTGGAAACAGTGAGGGAACGGCCCCCGCTGCCTTGGCCCTGGCCCAGGCCGGCCGGGAGCCAAGGTACAATTTTGTGGTGGCCATCTTGGCATTTGCCCCGGTCCCACCCCCTTCTACCAGAGACCCTCAGATCTGTCCCACTCCTGCCCAGGCTTCCATAGGCACTCTTGACGCGAATGATGTAGAACTGGCCACGCCCACCCAGTAGGCCGCACCCACTCCATCCACGCCCACCCAGTAGGCCGCACTCACTCTGGCCACACACTCCCCACCCCCAGGGCAACCACAATGCTGATGTGGCCCTCAGTGAAATTGAGTTTGGTATAGGGTTTCCTGCCTGAGCAGGGGGTTGGACTAGATGACCTCCAAGGTCCCTTCCAACTTTATTATTATTATTATTATTATTATTATTATTATTATTATTATTATTAAATGTTGGTTGCAGCATTCTAGTCTTTCATATCTTCATCAAACCAAGACATCATTAGAAAGAGGGAGCAGAAAATCATCTTAAATTCAAGATGGAGCCCAAGGAACAACACCAAGGATAAAAACACTCTGCCTAGAAAAAAAAAGAAAAAAAGTTGGATGGGGCCTTGGAGGTCTTCTAGTCCAACCTCCTGCCCAAGCAGGAAACCCTGGCCTATGCCATCTCTCCTTCCTTCACTTTGGCATGGTCAACAGCTGTCCTAACTGAAAATAAATCAACGCATTTTTCTGATTTGTCAGTCTTCGATCCATCTTTTACGACAGTCCCAGACCAGAATTAAAACTATCACCTTTTGTGATCTTTCCAGCCAGCTTCTGACAAGCCTAGGCCAGATCCATTTAATGACTGCATGTGTCACTTAACAACTGTCGCAGGAAAGATCATAAACTGAGATACAACTCACTTATCAGCTCACTTTCATGCCTAAAGCAGGATTAGAACTCCCCATCTCCTGCTCATTGGCCCAAAGTCACCCAGCTGGCTTTCTTGGCTAAGGCGAGATTCGAACTCACCGTCGCCTGCTGATTGGCCCAAAGTCACCCAGCTGGCTTTCATGCCTAAGGCGGGACTAGAACTCATTGTCTCTTAGTGATTGGCCCAAAATCACCCAACCAGCTTTCATGGCTAAGGCGGGACTAGAACGCACCGTCGCCTGCTGATGGGCCCAAAGTCACCCAGCTGGCTTTCATGGCTAAGGCAGAATTCGAACTCACCGTCTCCTGCTGATTGGTCCAAAGTCACCTAGGTGGCTTTCACGAACAAGGAGGAACTAGAACTCACTTCTACCACTTTCTAACCTGGTGCTTTAACCACTACTGGACCAAACTGGCTTACCTGTCTGAGCGACAGACAATTCTTGATTTCATGGCTCCAGTCCCCATTTCTGGGAATTTTTGACCAATCGGATTTATTATTCAGCCATCTTTACCCCGTTTTTTTTCCTTTCGCTTTGATTATCCTCTTTTTCATGTTTCAAGGCATGTTTGTAAAGGACACCCAGAACCACTGGAAGTCAGGTGGCTTGTAAATGTAATAGTATATTGGTAAGTCGTGACGATCATTAAATAAGTCATCATGTAATGTTGCTTGATTTTACATTCTTTTTTTTTTTTTTGGCCACAATATATTTAAGATTCTTGATGTCTTTCATAAATAGTACTGTAGATGCTATTTAAACAAGACAGACACTTCTGTCCCATATAACATATAACAATAACAACTATTATTATTATTATCATCATCATCATCATCATTATTCTTATTAATCATTGCACGGTCAGCCAGATGTTCAGACTGGATTTGGCATTTTGTCTGCCTATCAAGTCCTTATCCAGGGCCTGGGATAGGCAGATGTGGATGTTTGATGGTATTACAGATATCGTCGCAGGATGGAAGCGGTTATTATTATAATTATTATTGTTTTTGTTGTTGAGTTGGAAGGGACCTTGGAGGTCATCTAGTCCAACCCCCTGCCCAGGCAGGAAACCCTATACCATTTTGGACAAATGGCTGTCCAGTCTCTTCTTAAAAACTTCCAGTGTTGGAGCATTCACCGCTTCTGGAGGCAGGTTGTTCCACTGGTTAATTGTTCTGACTGTCAGGAAATTTCTCCTTAGTTATATTAAAATGATGTCACCATGAATTGAAGAGCTGGAGGCCAAGTTGTTCCGCTGGCTAATTGTTTTAACAAATTTCTCCTTAGTTCTACCTTAGTTCTATGTCTGTACCTGTGATTTTAACTAAATTAATTCAGTAACAAGTTGGAAGGGATCTTGGAGGTCCTCTAGTCCAACCCCCTGCTCAGGCAAAAGATCCGACAGTACCATTTCAGACAGGTAGTTATCCAGTCCCTCCTTATTATAAATTACAATTATAAATTAATTACTATACATTCTTATTATAAATTACGAATGATATAAATTATCCCAGCTGTTGTCTGTTTATGAAAATCTCTTCCCTGGCAACAGCCTTTACCTGCCCAGTGTCCTTTCTCATAACCCTGAAAGCTGTCACTCAGGCTCTTAACGTTCGTGATTTTATATTCCTTTCCTTTCCCCCTAGTGACTCATGTCTGGGGATTGGAAAACACCCATGTTTTGATGGTTTACGCCCTGCTTTTAAGTTATCCTCTGTTGCGTTTCTTTTGATGTGGGCTGGATCAGTAATCAATGCAGGCCAGCAGCAATAAAGGTAGTCTCAACTTAGGACATTTTGTTTAGGGATTGTTCGAAGTCACAACAGCACTGAAAAAAGGGACCTACGAACATTTTTCACACTTACGACCGCGATCACATGATCAAAATTCAGCCACTTGGCAACTGGCATGTACTTATGACTGTTGCAACGTCCCGGGGTCATGTGATCCCCTTTTGCGACCTTCCGACAAGCATCGTCAATGGGGGAAGCCAGATTCGCTTAATAGGCGTGTGACTAACTTAACGAAGGCAGTAATTCACTTAACAACTCTGGCAAGAAAGGTTCGTAAAATAGGGCAAAACTCACTTAACAAATGTCCCACTTAGCAACGTGGATTTGGGGCTCAAAATGGTCGTACGTCGAGGGCTACCATGTACTAGCTAGGTCTCTGTCCAACGGACAGCCTGGAATGGAAAAATGGACACTCTTTTCCCCAGCGTGCAGACTTATTGTGCAAGATAACCCAGGAGTTAATATAGTAAACAGTGGTGTTGATGGAAAAGTCTTCATCGTGGTTCAGTCCAAGCCGGGAATAAACAACATGGCGACTGCTTTAGGAAGAAAGTTGCAGTTTCCTGAAGAGGAGAGCCGGACAGAAAGATGGCTCTGGAAGAAAAAAAGAGAGAGCACATGTGGGAAGTGGGTTTTTATACCCTCTGGAGCCTTTTGTTTGGAGTTGTTTCCTGTTCCTGTTTGAGGCTTTGTATTTCCTGTGTCATGTACTTTGACCGCAGTCTGAGTGTGCCCCTTTGGCATCTGTGGGTTAATCTTAGATGGAACAACCTGCCTCCAGAAGCGGTGGATGCTCCAACACTGGAAGTTTTTAAGAAAAAACTGGACAGCCATTTGTCCGAAATGGTATAGGGAACCAATGGAACAACCTGCCTCCAGAAGCGGTGAATGCTCCAACACTGGAAGTTTTTAAGAAAAAACTGGACAGCTATTTGTCCGAAATGGTATAGGGTTTCCTGCCTGAGCAGGGAGTTGGACTAGATGACCTCCAAAGTCCCTTCCAACTTTATTAGTATTAGTATTAGTGTCAGAATCCTATTATATTTCATCTCTAGTTATCAATTATAAAAAACCCCATTTCTGCCTTCTATGGATTCTGCCATACGATGAAGGGAAGGGGGTGAACAAAGGGGCTTTATGGCCCGGTACACTTCAAAGGAACTGGATGTGTGTATCACCAAAAGGACTAACCATAACAATGGGGCTATTACCTTTCATGTAGTTTTCTCCGAAGTCTCCCTCCAGCCGGCAGTAAGGAAAAGGGGGTGGGAGTGTAATGCCTGAGACTGTCGCTGGAAGAAGGGGGTGTTTGGGTGGGGCTACTGGGGAACCCCTTAAAAGCTTGAATGGGAGAGCTTGGACCCCAAGTCCTGTCTAGAATGCCTGCAACCATTTTCTCTTAATAAGGATGCCTGTTGGAAGAATTATTCCAAGAGTTCTGTCTTCTTAAGATGCAAAGTGGGGTGGGTCCTTACATTAGACAGGACTAATTAGTATTAGTATTAGTATTAGTCAGTGCTTTTTTTATAAAAAAAACAAAGGTGCCAGAACTCACACCCGTCATACAATCCGCCTTGCCTACCCTACAAGGTTCCATTCAAAAAAGGTGCCGGAACTCCGTTCTGGGCGTTCTATGAGAAAAAAAGCCCTGGTATTAGTGTTAGTGTTAGTATTAGTATTAGTTTGGCCCAAAAGTGCTTTTTTCAAAAGGCAACTGGACTTTGTTTTCCCTTGAAGACGTTTCCCTTCTCACCCAAGAAGCTTCTTCGGTTCTGACTGACACCGATCGGGGTTTTTTGAAAAGCTGATGACTTATAATAAAGATCAGGATGCTTTTTGGCAGCTCGGCTCTTGCAAAACATATCCGGAAAACCCCTTTTCTAGTGGAAAGTAACCACGCGTTCAAGTATCTTTAAAAAGAAGCACGGGGGGGGGGGTATTGTTTGAGAGGGAGGGGAAAAAAAGAGCGTGTTTTAAACATGTTTATTTTTATCTGTCCATTTTTATTTCGTCACATTTAAGTCGCCGCCCATCGCGCGCATTTGTCTCTGGGCTCTGCGCGCAATTACAACGACGCAAAGCTAAATCATCCACAGGACCCCCCAAAACCAGGTGGGTGTCCAACTTGACAACTTTAAGACTTGTGGCCTTCAACTCCCACAATTCCCCAGCCCCTGCACGGCCGGCTAGGGAATTCTGGGAATGGAAGTTTAGAGATTGGTTGGCCGCTAACTCCAGTTTCAACTTGTTCTAGATCTAGATCAGCGGTTCTCAACCTGTGGATCGGGACCCCATTTGGGGTCGAACGACCATTTCACGGGGGTCGCCAAACAACGCAGTCCGCCATTTTTTCCCCCCTTTCCTTAGCTGTGTTACTCCCTTTTATTCTATTGGCTTTTGAAAGCCAATAGAATAGACTCTCTTGAATAGAGTCTAATTCTATTGGCTTTCAAAAGCCAATAGGAATTGTCCAGGCTGTCTCGGCCCTGCTGAGCCCATCAAAAATCCCATTCTGCAAACGGGGCTGCACCAGTTGAGTAGTCCTCGACTTACGACCGGTTGAGTAGTCCTCGACTTACGACCGGTTGGGGGGTCGCGGCATTAGAAAGAACCACTGATCTAGACCTTCTACCTTTATTGCTGCTCTCTTCCAATTTTGGGGCCCCAGTTGTCCTACATAACCAACATTTATAGCGATGTCTTTAAACGCAAAGGAAATGGCATTCTCCCCAAAATACAGTAAAACACCTTATGGGATGTTAGAGGCACATTAGAGCATCTGTTCGGCCTTGGGCTAGGACTAACTCAAGGTCCTTTTAGACTAGTTTTTATATGTTGCGGGGGGGGGGGTATTGCTCACCCCCCCCCCGGGGTGGCTACGCTTTCTTTCCTGATACTGCGTTTTCTCTGCAGCCCTTGTGCAGTCAGGCAGCCCTAGAAATGGATGTAATTAATTACTTAAGTCAATTTGCAGTTTGATTTGATTTGGACAGGGATCAAGATCTGAGCTCCTTCTGGAGAGCATGCTGTTAAACTGCAGTTTGCAAGCAAGGCAAGGGGTAGAAGCAGAGCTGATTTGGAAAACATTCCTCTACTACCAACGGAAGAGACTAGTTGTGGTTCAGGGTTGAAATGAGGGGGTCCTTGGTGGTCTCTGAGCTTGGGGGGGGGTTCTTGCCATGGAGAGGAGGAGAAGGAGGAAGAGGAAGAGTAGGAGGATTGTAGGTCCCTTGGTGCTCACTGACCTTGATTGTTTTGTTGCAGATGTGTCATGACCTAACCAGGTAACCTCAGTGTTAGAAGGTGGTGAGGTTTGTGGAGAGGAGGAGGAGGAGGAGGAGGAGGAAGAGGAGGAGGAGGAGGAAGACTGTGGAATCCTTGTGCTCACTGAGCTTGGTGGTTTTCTTGCAGACGTTTCATGACCCAACTAGGTAACATCATCAGTGCTAGAAGGGAATGGGTTTTATGGAGAGGAGGAGGAGGAGGAGGAGGAGGAGGAGGAGGAGGAGGAGGAGGAGGAGGAGGAGGACGAGGACGAGGACGACGACTGTGGGGTCCTTGTTGCTCACTGAGCTTGGGGGTTTTCTTGCAGACGTTTCATGACCCAACCAGGTAACATCATCAGTGCTGGAAGGGAGGAGGAGGAAGAGGAGGAGGAGGAGGAGGAGGAGGAGGAGCAGGTGGAGGAGGATATGGAGGAGGAGGAGGAGGAGGAGGAGGTGGAGGAGGAGGAGGACTGTTTGGTTCTTGTTGCTCAGTGAGCTTGGTGGTTTTCTTGCAGACGTTTCATGACCCAACCAGGTAACATCATCAGTGCTAGAAGGAGGAGGAGAAAGAGGAGGGGAAGGAGGAGAAGGAGGGGGAGGAGGAGGAGGAAGAGGAGGAGGAAGAGGAGGAAGAGAACTGTGGGCCCCTTGCAGCTTGGTTATTTGTTGCAGACGTTTCATGACCCAACCAGGTAACATCATCAGTGCTACAAGGGTTTGTGGAGCGCGGGGGGAGGAAGAGGAAGAGGAGGAGGAGATGATGATTTGAAATTGAGCAACAGAAGACAGGAAATTTATAACTCTTGATAAATTAAGCATTTTACCTTACCTACAATTTCTTTCCCGTAAAACGTTTCCTGTTCTGAGACCCAGAAAGGCATGTTCCACCTGAATTCTCCATTCACAGCTCTTCCATATTCTCAGTAGGACACTTCTAATAAAATTATTCTTAAAAATCCACATTCACCTTCACTGTGTTATTATGCCATAGAAACCTGTGCCATCCAAACCTCCATCACTCTCTTCTAATTCTCAAATTATTTCTCCCCAAAACCGTAGTTGGTTGCGGACAATCTGCCTCGTTTAAAAAAAGTTTGAGCACGTACAGTTTTAAAAATTTGAACCGCTTCTCTTATTCTGTTCTTAACGATTTGGAAGCAGCCCAGACTCACCTTATCGGGTGTGTGTGTGTGTGTGTGTGTGTTTGTGTGTGTGTGAGTGAGGGCAGCATATACAGTAAATGTAATACAGCTGGTCCTTGACTTACGAACCACAGACAAGCCCCACATTTCTCTTTGCCCCACTTTATGACTTTTCTTTGGCCCAGTGGTTAACTGAATCACTTCCGTCGTTAAGTTAGCCACACCGTTGATAAATGAATCTGTCTTCCCCCATTGACTTTGCTTGTCAGAAGGATCACACAAGGGGATCACGTGACTCCGGGGGACATGGCATCTGTCGTAAGTACGAGTCAGTGGCCGAGTATCTGAAGGTTGATCACGTGACCCTGGGGAGGCTGCAACGGTCTTGGGTGTGAAAAACGGTCACCAATCCCTTTTTTCCAGTGCCGTTGTAACTCTGAACGGTCACTAAATGAACTGATGCAAATCAAGGACTAACTGTAGCTAGTCATGCAGAATCACAGAGTTGGAAGGGGCCTTAGAGGTCTTCTAGTCCAACCCTCTGCTCCAGCATAATACATAAGAAAATCCACTCTTTCATCCAACTAAGCCGCAGACTGCATAATAATAATAATAATAATAATAATAATAATAATAATAATAATAATAATAATAATAATAATAATAATTTATTTATTTATTTATTTATTTATTTATTTATTTATTTATTTATGAGACTTATATACCACTTTAAGTGCAAGCACTCTCTAAGCGGTGTACACCAGTAACCAATGTATATATATATTTACATTGCCCCCAACAATCTGGGTCCTCATTTTACCTACCCTGGAAGGATGGAAGGCTGAGTCAACCTTGAGCCGGTGAGATTTGAACCACTGACCTGCTGAACACAGTCAGCTAAAGTGGCCTGCAGTACTGCACTCTAACTGCTGCGCTGGAAGGGAGCTTGGAGGTCATCTAGTCCAACCCCCTGCTCAGGCAGGAAACCCTATACCTTTTTCAGACAGAGGGCAGTCCAGTCTCTTCTTGAAAGTTACATAATAATAATAATAATAATAATAATAATAATAATAATAATAATAATAATAATAATAATAATAATAATAATAAAGTTGGAAGAGACCTTGAAGGTCATCTAGTCCAACTCCTTGCTCAGGCAGGGAACCCTATACTATTTCAGACAAATGGCTGTCCAGTCTTTTCATAATAATAATAAAGTTGGAAAGGACCTTGGAGATCATCTAGTCCAACCCCCTGCTCAGGCAGGAAACCCTATACCATTTCAGACAAATGGCTATACAGGTTGTCCTTGACTTACAATCACAACTGAGCCCAAACTTCATGTTGCTAAGCCAGACCATTGTTAAGCGAGAGTGGCCCCATTTTGCGACCTTTCTTGACACAGTTGCTGAGGAGATCACTGCAGTTGTGAAGTCAGCAACCCGATTGTTAGGTGAATCTTGCCTTTGCTTTTCAGAAGGTCGTAAACGATCACGTGACCCCCGCGGGACACCGCAACCGTCGCGTGTCCAAGTCAGTTGCCAAGCCACTGAATTTTGATCACGTGACCGGGGGCAATGCTGCAATGGTCATAAGTGTGAAAAATCACTTTTTTTCCAGTGCTGTTGTAACTCTGAATGACCACTAAATGAACGAGGATTACCTGTAACTTGAAATCAGATCATTCCAATTTATTCCTTGTTCCTTTGCATCTTGGAGTATTTTTATAATAATGGTAATAAAGTTGGAAGGGACCTTGGAGGTCATCCAGTCCAACCCCCTGCTCAGGTAGGAAACCCTGGCCTATATCAAGTCAGACAAATGGCTGTCCAGTCTCTTCTTAAAAATTTCCAGTGTTGGAGCATTCATCGCTTCTGAAGGCAGGTTGTTCCACTGGTTAATTGTTCTCACTGTTTTATATTTAACTCTTGATTTATTTATTCCCCCCCCTTGTCATGCAAACTCAGCTATATCTTTCTTGCCCTTGTTTAAGTGGTACAACAGTTGTCAGAAAAAGTATTGTTTCACGCCGAAACAGCCTTGGTAAAACATTCGTTTCTATCACAGACATGCTTGCCAACAGTGACAATATTAATTCCTCTCTCTGTGTCCTCTTTATTCTCATTCCATGTCTTCACATAATTATTCTGCTATAACCTGCAATTCCTATTACTCATTGTGATACCTGAATATTTTCCTTTTTTCTCCGTCTTAAAAGCAGTTTTTTTCCCCATCAATGCCGTTTGTTTCCCGAGCTTCGTATTTTTCGTCTTTTGTTTTAAGTCTAAAAGCTGGCTAATACCCTTAAGTCCATCAATATCCCATTACAACATTTTTTTTTATTCCTTCCAGAAGCTCTTCAAAAATTATTAGGGGTTGTTGGCAAACCTTGCCATTTATAAGTTTCTCTTTTAATCTTTCTTTCAGCCATTCGGTTATCTTATCTTAGATCTCTATCCAATACTTGGAAAGCTAAAATAAATAGAAAGGGGGATACGTGGCACCGTTATCTACTCCCGTCCAGTATTTTGCAAGGCTTTCTTAATTCTGCATTCACAACAGGGAATTGTGCCTTTTGTGAAGTGTAAATCGATTTGACCCCTTGAACACTGGGCGCTAACCAACAAAATGAAATTCAGTAGTGAAAAAAGTAAGGTTCTACATTTAGGCAAGAAAAACCAAATGCACGGGTATAGTATATAAGGGGGTACCTTGCTCAATAGTAACAACTGTGAGAGGGATCTTGGAGTCCTAGTGGACAATCCCTTAAATAGGAGCCAGCTGTGTGCTGCAGCTGCCAAAAAAGCCCACACAATGCTAGGCTACATTAACAGAGGGATGGAATCAAGATCACGTGAAGTGTTAATACCTCTTTACAAGGCCTTGGTAAGGCCACACTTGGAATATGGCATCCAGTTTTGGTCACCACGATGTAAAAAAGATGTTGAGACTCTAGAAAGAGTGCAGAGAAGAGCAACACAGATGATCAGGCAACTGGAGGCTAAAACATACAAGGAACGGTTGCTGGAATTGGGTATGTCTAGTTTAATGAAGAGAAGGATGAGGGGGGACATGATAGCAGTGTTCCAATATCTCAGGGGCTGCCCCAAAGAAGAGGGAGTCAAGCTATTCTCCAAAGCGCCTGAAGGCAGGACAAGAAGCAACGGATGGAAACTAATCAAGGAGAGAAGCAACCTAGAACTAAGGAGAAATTTCCTGACAGTGAGAACAATTAACCAGTGGAACAATCTGCCTCCAGAAGCGATGAACGCTCCAACACTGGAAGTTTTTAAGAAGAGACTGGACAGCCAATTCTCTGAAATGGTATAGGGTTTCCTGCCTGAGCAGGGGGTTGGATCCCTTCCAACTTTCTTCTTCTTCTTCTTCTTCTTCTTCTTCTTCTTCTTCTTCTTCTTCTTCTTCTTCTTCTTCTTCTTCTTCTTCTTCTTCTTCTTCTTCTTCTTCTTCTTCTTCTTCTTCTTCTTCTTCTTCGGTCCATAGCCTCCAAACTTTTAAATAAAAGAGTCTCGTTCCAATTGTCCAAGAGCTTTTCTGCACCAAGAAAAAAAAATCAATGCTACCCGGATTTCTTTTATGTTACTTTAAATGTTCCAAAATATCTATGGGTAGACCTTGATTTACAGTCAGAATTGGGACCCAGAATTTTCATGGGTGAGCAAGGCCATTGTTAAGTGGATCGTGCCCGATTGCACAATCTTTCTTCACACAAGTGTGAAGCCAATCACTGCTAATTGAGTCACAAAGTTGTTAAGCCAATCTAGCTTCCCGCATTGTAGTTTGCTTGTCAGAAACTACTCGGGAAGATGTAAACGGCAACCACAAAACCCCAGGATGCTGCCAGGGGATGCTGCAGCAGTGGTACCTATTTGGGTCATGAAACATCTGCAAGAAAACCATCAAGCTCAGAGAGCATCAAGGATGCCACAGTCGTCGTCCTCCTCCTCCTCCTCCTCCTCCTCCTCTTCCTCCTCCTCTCCACAAGCCATGCTCCCTTTTAGCACTGATGACGTTACCTAGCTGGGTGATGAAACATCTGCAAGGAGACCACCCAGCTCAGAGAGCACCAAGGACCCCATATTCCTCCTCCTCCTCCTTCTCCTCCTCCTCCTCTTTGCAAGCTGCATTCCCTTCTAGCACTGATGATGTTACCTAGTTGGGTCATGAAAAGTCAGCAAGAAAACATCCAAGCTCAGAGAGCACCAAGGACCCCACAGTCCTCCTCCTCCTTCTTCCTCTTCCTTCTCCCCCTCCTCCTCCTCCTCCTCCTCCTCCTCCTTCTTCTTCTTCTTCCTCCTCCTCCCCCTCCTCCTCCTCTTCCTCCTTCTTCTTCTTCCTCCTCCTCCCCCTCCTCCTCCTCCTCCTCCTCCTCCTTCTTCTTCTTTCTCCTCCTCCTCCTCCTCCTCCTCTTCCTCCTCCTCCTCCTCCTTCTTCTTCTTCTTCTTCCTCCTCCTCCTCCTTCTTTTCTTCCTCCTCCTCCTCCTCCTTCTCCTCCTGCTCCCTTCAGTTCCCTAGTTGGGTCATGAAATGTCTGCAAGAAAGCAACCAAGCTTAGGGAGCACCAAGGACCCCACAGTTCTCCTCCTCCTCCTCCACCTTCTCCACCAACCCCACTTCCTTCCATCCCTGATGATGTTACCTAGTTGGATCTTTCTGACATTTATTGTAGTTCTTTTATCATAATGAAATCTACACCTTCTGCAAGAAAACAATCCAACCCAGAAGAGCACCAAGGAGCTCACAGCTCAATCCTTGAGCTCCGAATATTCTCCTCTATTGGTTTTCTAGATCACGCAAAGTACTAGTACCGCTTTACAAAACCCTAGTGGGGCCACACCTGGAATACTGCAGCCAATTCTGGCCATCATATCACAAAAAAGATGTTGAGAGTTTGGAAAAAATTTAGAGAAGAGCAATTAAGATGATGAAAGGCCTGGCGACTAAAACGTTCAAAGAACGGCTGCAGGACTTGGGTTTGGCTAGTCTAAAGAAAAGAAGAAACAGGGGTGACATGATAGCAGTGTTCCAGTGTTCTGAGGGGCTGCCAAAGCACCAGAGGGAAGGACGAGAAACAATGGTTGGAAACTGACCAAAGAGAGAAGCAAGCTGGAATTAAGGAGAAACTTCCTGACAATGAGGACAATCAACCAGTGGAACACCTTGCCACCAGAAATCGTGGGCGCTCCATCACTGGAGATTTTTAAGAAGAGACTGGACAGTCATTTGTCTGAGACAGTATAGGTTCTTCTGCTTGAGCAGGGGGCTGGACTAGAAGACCTCCAAGGTCCCTTCCAGATTCTATTCTATTCTATTCTATTCCATTCCATTCCATTCCATTCCATTACATTCTATATTTCTATTCTATTCCATTCCATTCCATATTTCTATTCTATTCCATTCCATTCTATATTTCTATTCTATTCCATTCCATTCCATTCCATTCCATTCTATTCTATTCTGTTCTGTTCTGTTCTGTTCTGTTCTAGATCTCTTCCTGTTTGACACACATCCTCGTCAGGCGCTTTTTGACTAAAAATATACCAAACTTTGACAATTTGAGAGTTAAACTGACCCAGCCTCAGATGGGTCGATCAAGGTCGATATGCCGGTGAAAGATATCCCTTCGCAGAGCTCTTTTCTAATTCCAAAATCGATGACTCTTGGCTTTCTCTCTGTGCGCCGAGAATTAAACATCTGCAAAGGAAGGTTCTCAAACCCTCAGCGAATGAGATCATTAAAACCTCATTATTCCCTGGGTGACAGGCAAAAGCCTTTTTTTCTCCCACCTCAAATTTGGATATTGATCCCGAGAGGTTCATTTATTTCAGAATCATCTAATGCTGCTCAGGGGTTTGGCCTTAAGAAAGTGAGAGAGAGAAAGAGAAGCAAAAACTGTATGCTTGGTGCACTTCTCGTTCCGAGACACAAAAAAGAAATAGAGATCGTCCCCAATTTACAGCCACAAAAAAGGAATGCAGGTAGTCCTCAGCTTTTGTCTGAAATGGTATAGGGTTTCCTGCCTGAGCAGGGGGTTGGACTACATGAC